>NC_135821.1:18862879-18992879 GCF_964213995.1 Mustelus asterias
TATGATGCAAGAAAACAAGAAGAAAGGGGAAATTAAGAAGTGAAATCTGAAGCTTTAAACTGGGAACAGAAAATTGTAAGTAAGCATCTGTGAAAGAAGATGCATGGATGTTTACAGTCGCTCAATTCCTCCACTTCAAATGGACACATCCTACTCAATGTTTCTCTTGACGACTAAATGGAGCTCAAAAGAAATTAAACAAAATGAGTAAGGTATCCAGTTTGCAGATCACCACACCAGCTTACTTTGTTCAGTGTACAGAGGTGACATAACAACATTAAAAAGTGAAATAATACTATTGCAAGAATTTGGACCACGGCGAAATACTGCAGATGCTGACAACACGAGATGCAAGAAAATGGGAGACACAATCAGCGGGTTGCAGGGGGGGTGGGGAGGAGAAAGGGGGGGGAGGAGGGGGGTGGGGAGGAGAAAGAGGGGGGGGGAAGAGAGGGGAGGGGGAGGAGAGGGGAGGGGGGAGGAGAGGGGAGGGGGGGGGGGAGAGGGGAGGGGGGGAGAGGGGAGGGGGGGAGAGGGGAGGGGGGGAGAGGGGAGGGGGGGGGGAGAGGGGAGGGGGGGGGAGAGGGGAGGGGGGGGGAGAGGGGAGGGGGGGGAGAGGGGAGGGGGGGGAGAGGGGAGGGGGGGGAGAGGGGAGGGGGGGGAGAGGGGAGGGGGGGGAGAGGGGAGGGGGGGAGAGGGGAGGGGGGGGAGAGGGGAGGGGGGGAAGAGGGGAGGGGGGGGAGAGGGGAGGGGGGGGAGAGGGGAGGGGGGGGGGGGGAGAGGGGAGGGGGGGAGAGGGGAGGGGGGGGGAGAGGGGAGGGGGGGGGAGAGGGGAGGGGGGGGGAGAGGGGAGGGGGGGGGAGAGGGGAGGGGGGGGGAGAGGGAAGGGGGGGGGAGAGGGAAGGGGGGGGGGAGAGGGAAGGGGGGGGAGAGGGAAGGGGGGGGAGAGGGAAGGGGGGGGAGAGGGAAGGGGGGGAGAGGGAAGGGGGGGAGAGGGAAGGGGGGGGAGAGGGAAGGGGGGGGAGAGGGAAGGGGGGGAGAGGGAAGGGGGGGAGAGGGAAGGGGGGGGAGAGGGAAGGGGGGGGAGAGGGAAGGGGGGGAGAGGGAAGGGGGGGAGAGGGATGGGGGGGAGAGGGATGGGGGGGAGAGGGATGGGGGGGAGAGGGATGGGGGGGAGAGGGATGGGGGGGAGAGGGATGGGGGGGGAGAGGGATGGGGGGGGAGAGGGATGGGGGGGGAGAGGGATGGGGGGGAGAGGGATGGGGGGGAGAGGGATGGGGGGGAGAGGGATGGGGGGGGAGAGGGATGGGGGGGGAGAGGGAAGGGGGGGGAGAGGGAAGGGGGGGGAGAGGGAAGGGGGGGGAGAGGGAAGGGGGGGGAGAGGGAAGGGGGGGGAGAGGGAAGGGGGGGGAAGAGGGAAGGGGGGGGAAGAGGGAAGGGGGGGGAAGAGGGAAGGGGGGGGAAGAGGGAAGGGGGGGGGAAGAGGGAAGGGGGGGGGAAGAGGGAAGGGGGGGAAGAGGGAAGGGGGGGGAAGAGGGAAGGGGGGGGAAGAGGGAAGGGGGGGGGGGGAAGAGGGAAGGGGGGGGGGGAAGAGGGAAGGGGGGGGGAAGAGGGAAGGGGGGGGGAAGAGGGAAGGGGGGGGGAAGAGGGAAGGGGGGGGGAAGAGGGAAGGGGGGGGAGAGGGAAGGGGGGGTGAGGGAAGGGGGGGAGAGTGAAGGGGGGGAGAGTGAAGGGGGGGAGAGGGAAGGGGGGAGAGGGAAGGGGGGAGAGGGAAGGGGGGAGAGGGAAGGGGGGGAGAGGGAAGGGGGGGAGAGGGAAGGGGGGGAGAGGGAAGGGGGGGAGAGGGAAGGGGGGGAGAGGGAAGGGGGGGAGAGGGAAGGGGGGGAGAGGGAAGGGGGGGAGAGGGAGGGGGGGAGAGGGAAGGGGGGGAGAGGGAAGGGGGGGGAGAGGGAAGGGGGGGGAGAGGGAAGGGGGGGGAGAGGGAAGGGGGGGGAGAGGGAAGGGGGGGGAGAGGGAAGGGGGGGGAGAGGGAAGGGGGGGGAGAGGGAAGGGGGGGGAGAGGGAAGGGGGGGGAGAGGGAAGGGGGGGGGAGAGGGAAGGGGGGGGAGAGGGAAGGGGGGGGAGAGGGAAGGGGGGGGAGAGGGAAGGGGGGGGAGAGGGAAGGGGGGGGAGAGGGAAGGGGGGGGAGAGGGAAGGGGGGGGGGAGAGGGAGGGGGGGGAGAGGGAAGGGGGGGGGAGAGGGAAGGGGGGGGAGAGGGAAGGGGGGAGAGGGAAGGGGGGAGAGGGAAGGGGGGGAGAGGGAAGGGGGGGAGAGAGGGAAGGGGGGGAGAGAGGGAAGGGGGGGAGAGGGAAGGGGGGGGGGGAGAGGGAAGGGGGGGGAGAGGGAAGGGGGGGGAGAGGGAAGGGGGGGGAGAGGGAAGGGGGGGGAGAGGGAAGGGGGGGAGAGGGAAGGGGGGGGAGAGGGAAGGGGGGGGAGAGGGAAGGGGGGGGAGAGGGAAGGGGGGGGAGAGGGAAGGGGGGGAGAGGAAAGGGGGGGGAGAGGGAAAGGGGGGGAGAGGGAAGTGGGGGGAGAGGGAAGGGGGGGGAGAGGGAAGGGGGGGGGGAGAGGGAAGGGGGGGGGAGAGGGAAGGGGGGGGGAGAGGGAAGGGGCGGGAGAGGGAAGGGGCGGGAGAGGGAAGGGGCGGGAGAGGGAAGGGGCGGGAGAGGGAAGGGGCGGGAGAGGGAAGGGGCGGGAGAGGGAAGGGGCGGGAGAGGGAAGGGGCGGGAGAGGGAAGGGGCGGGAGAGGGAAGGGGCGGGAGAGGGATGGGGGAGGGGCGGGAGAGGGAAGGGGGGGAGGGACGGGAGAGGGAAGGGGGGGAGGGGCGGGAGAGGGGGGCGGGAGAGGGGGGCGGGAGGGGCGGGAGAAGGGGGGGGGGGGAAGGGGGGGCGGGAGAAGGGGGGGGGGGAGAAGAGAGAAAAGAGGGGTGCCAGACGGTGAGAAGCAGAGCTAACCTTGCATTTCTGAGATCTTTTGTCAGTAAGAAAGTATTAATGCCGAAAAGTTTTAAGCACAGTGAGAAGCCTGACAACACCAGGTTGAAGTCCAACAGGTTTATCTCGAATCACGAGCTTTTGGAGTGCTGCTCCTTCATCACTGTTCCCACCCCAGTTCAATGCCGGTATCTGCACCTCAGGTTTTAAGCAGACAGAGAGAGATGGAAAAGGAATGGAAGAATGAACAAAAGGGAATGTCTGTGACAGGTTGTGATGAATCAGAAGTGATGGTGCAAGGCTAAAGAAATAAAGGGACAAGTGGAGAAACAAAAGATGGTTCAAGAGGAGCTGTTAAGTGGCGTTAACGGGCCCCGGTCTCTAACTGCTAATGCTGAAAACAGCGAAAGATGAGATTTGTTCCTCAAGCTTCTGCTGAACTTCACTGGAGGCAGAGGGCAGGGAGGTTTGAGACAAAGAATCCAAATTGGAAATAATTGGAAGGTTTGGGTCAGTTTTGCAGATTGAATGCTGATGTTGATCAAAATAATCATCCAATCTTGTTTGGTCTCCCCAATGCTAAGACTATTGTCAGCAATAAACAGTAAAGTAAATGAAAAGTTCAAATTAATTAAGCTAAAGAATTTAGACCAATATAACATTTGCATGCAGCAAAGTCCACAGGCAGCAATGATATAACGATCAGTTCATTTGTTTTTTGTGGTGATGGTAGAGGGAAGAATATTAACCAACACACTGTTCTTCGAATTGTGCCATGTAGAGAGGTCAGCTACCACAGTGAAGAAGGGTCCTTGACCTGAAACATTAACTTGTTTCTCTCTCCACAAATGCTTTAGAGGTGCTGAGTATTTGAAGCATTTTCTGTTTATATTTCAGAGACAGCACTCCTTCAGTCTGTCACTTAGTTTTCATTATGTTCAAGTCCTGGAGTAGAATTTGAACTCTCAACCTTTGACGCAGACAACATATTACTGACTTGGCTGAACTGGTGAAGAATACAGCAAATGGATATTTGACATAGCACTTAGATCTCTAATACTTCAGATTTTTCTCATTTAGGAACCACACTTTCGCTATTTACGCAGATAGACATGGAGGATGAAGATGGGTAGCATGGGGAGAGGCTTATTAAACAAACGAAACGTCCAGCAAACCAAATAAATTCATACACAGCACAAAGTTGGCACCCTTTACTACAGGTTTTTTTCCCCCTTGACACCTGAATGTACCCCATTCCAGCTGGGCTATGAATGAGTTTACAGGCATCAACTGCTTTCCAGTGCGATGACCAAGTGAATATCCAGTGAGTTCTTACGACAAGTGATACAACAGCACCTTGAACACAGAAAAGTACCCAAAGGCACTGCAAAGACGAGGAAAACTGATATCCAAAGGAAGAAAGATTGAGGGAAATCAGAAGTTAGGTCACTGGAAATGAAAGCATGGTGGGTTTAGGCAGGCAATTGTATTTAGCAAGCAGTGGAGAGCTGCAGTCATGCCAGTCCTGTGTATAGCAGAAGAGCTCTCAGCTCAAAAAGCATGATGGGATGTAGTCAAGTAAAAAGAACCACATTCATTAGAATGCAGTTACTAAGCGAAGGGAAAAGCAATTCTTATCAGTGTCTCTAGATAGCCCTAATGAATAGAATATTCACTAACCAAGGACAACACCAAAGGTCTCAGACAGCTCTAATGAATAGAGCATACATTACACCAGATATGGAAGCCTGAAGGGAGGGGGTCAGGTGACATGAGAAAGACTTTCAAGTCCACGAATTTACGTATTCCCATGCTGTCCGAGTGCAAGCATTATTGGCCAAGGTGAATAACCTATACTAATAATGATTGGCTCATACCCGGCTGGGGTACGCAAGGGATGGGAAAATTATTTTCAAAAACTGTACAATTGTAATACCGAGAGTAACGTAACTTTAGGAGTAATTTGGAACTACCCAAAATCTCTCTCTTTCGCACGTTGTCCAGGCCCAGAAAATAAAGATACGTCTTTAACCAGAATACTTGTCTCCGCGAGTGTGTTAGCTGAGCAGTAATTAAGAAGGGAAATCCCTCACATGAAAGCCAGCTTAATTCAGTCTCTGAAAAAAGTTCCTTCAATGTGGATCTGGAGTCACATAGGCTAGGCAAGGTAGCAGTGAACCACACTGGTTTCCATGACAATGATTCTGTAGTTTTATGGTCACCATTACTGAGGCTAGCTTTCAATTCCAGATATTAATTGAAATTAAATTCCACCAGCTGCCATGATGGGATTTGAATATACTTGTTCTGAAAGTACAAGCCTTTGCCTATCGATTACTAGTCCAGTGATAGTACCACTATGCCACTTGCATGCACTCTCTTAACTTGCGTTTCCACCTTCCAAAAACAGAGCAGACATTCTGATGTTTCTTCTAAAAATAAATGTACCATAAAGTTTCAGGTTCAACCCTAGTCTGTGCTGAATTAGCTGACCTCAGTGGTATGGATGCTACAATTGGCCTCAACTATTCAGGGATGCTGCTTGCTGCTATTCAATGATCCCGATTTAGTTCAAATAGCCATTTACACATTATTTAGACAAACCTTTTGGACAAGGTTGAGAGTAGCGGGATTTTGAGGAATTGTACACAACTCAACTGTTCACCTCTCAAGAAACTGCTGAGGGAGAGAGAGAGAGAGAGAGAAAACGTTGAGAGAAACAAGCATCCACTCTGAGGGAAGCATGTTGGCACAGTGGTTAGCACTACTGCCTCACAGCACCAAGGACCTAGCTTTGAATGGGGCTTTGGGTGATTGCGTTGAGTTTACACATTCTCCCTGTGAACGTGTGGTTTTCCTCTGGGTGCTCTGGCTTCCTCCCACAGTAAGAAGTTTAACAACACCAGGTTAAAGTCCAACAGGTTTATTTGGTAGCAAAAGCCACACAAGCTTTCGGAGCTCTTAGCCCCTTCTTCAGGTGAGTGGGAATTCTGTTCACAAACAGAGCTTATAAAGACACAGACTCAATTTACATGAATAATGGTTGGAATGCGAATACTTACAACTAATCAAGTCTTTAAGAAACGAAACAATGTGAGTGGAGAGAGCATCAAGACAGGCTAAAAAGATGTGTATTGTCTCCAGACAAGGCACATCTTTTTAGCCTGTCTTGATGCTCTCTCCACTCACATTGTTTCGTTTCTTAAAGACTTGATTAGTTGTAAGTATTCGCATTCCAACCATTATTCATGTAAATTGAGTCTGTGTCTTTATAAGCTCTGTTTGTGAACAGAATTCCCACTCACCTGAAGAAGGGGCTAAGAGCTCCGAAAGCTTGTGTGGCTTTTGCTACCAAATAAACCTGTTGGACTTTAACCTGGTGTTGTTAAACTTCTTACTGTGTTTACCCCAGTCCAACGCCGGCATCTCCACATCATTCCTCCCACAGTACAAGGATGTGTAGCTTAGGTGGATTGGCCATGATAAATGCGCAGGGATACGGGGATAGGGCAGAGGGGTGGGCCTGGGTGGGATGCCCTTTGAGGGTTGGCGCGGACTCTGTGGGCCAGATGGCCTCTTGCTGCACTGTAGGGATTCTATGGTTGGGCAAGATGGCATGGTACTGAAGGGTATGTAAAATTATACTTCCACAATCAGAAAGATAAAAGGAAAAATTATTTCATTCATGAAATTTAAGTTACTATAACTAAAAAGTTGGCAACAGTCAGAAATATGTAGTCACAGGCTCCAGTTGATCAGTTTAAAGATGCGTTATATTATTTGGGAGAGGTGACAGAAGAGAGAAGAAAATAGGAGTACTATTCTGTCATGTATCATACCTGTATCAAATACCTATGTCTGGAATAGTTAACGAAAACTGCAAGTAGTTAAACAGCTTTTTATGAAGAATTTTTCATTGGTACTTATTGTTACACGTGATGTGCTGTGCTATGCTAACTGAGCACATCATTAATTTGGAAGTTATCATGGCAATGAAACTTTTTAATCTATAACTAGGAACAATAGTATTGAATATTTCAAAAGTAGTGTGTTGTTGATTCAGTATGTTGTACAACAAACGGAATTTGTGCAGCAGACAGCTTATCACAAAATGTTTACAAACTATTCTTATTTATTTTAACATACTTTTTATTGGTAATAAAATCTGCATGTTTATTGGGGGAACGGTGAGGAGAGGGGGAGAAAAAGACAAGATTTCCTTGGGCTACACGGACAACAGATGGTACCTGCACCTCTGCATAAGAACAAAGGAGGCAAAGCACCCCCTCACTGAGCTAAGCAGCCAACAGCATGCTAATCCCAGCGCCAGTTTCATGCTTAGCCACTCAACTGAAAGAGAAACTGCTCCGCCCAGGGCACACTTTCATTGTTTGAAAAGAGATCTGTCCCTTAGGAACCAACAACCGGAGCAACAGCTATATTTTCTTCATTTTACACCATAGCTGTTACAAATTCACTCAAGTTGAATGCACACAAGCAGCCCTCATTCTCTTTGTGGCCTTCAAAAGCACACAGTCAGAGAAACACACGAAAGCCAAGACTTCCCTTTTATTTAAAGGTGATTAGCATCCTATTATTACTCACTTAGGTAGAATTTCAATATTTGACACAGTTCAGCTAAAAAAGATAGAAAATATTTAGAAAGAAACTTAATTCAATGGTGTGGAAATTAAGGTCGTGCTGCAATTTTAAACTGTAATTCTTAGTCTGACATTTTCAGAAAGCAGCTGCCAGGATTACATCATACAAATGCAAACATCTTAAACAAGATTCAATACTCAAGTTTTAAAAATGGCTAAATTAATGGTTGCTTGATGGAAATTAACATTGGAAATCTAAAACATACTTCCACCGTGCGCGGCACAGTGGCACAGTTGTTAGCACTGCTGCCTCACAGCACCAGGAACCCAATTCGATTCCCAGTTTGGGTGACTGTGCAGAGTCTGCATGTTCGCCCTATGCCTGCATGGGTTTCCTCCCAGTCCAGAAAATGTGGTTTAGGTGCATTGGCCATGCTAAATTCTCTCTGTGTACCTGAACAGGGGATGGAGTGTGGTGACTAAGGGATTTTCACAGTAATTTCATTGCAGTGTTAACATAAGCCTACTTGTGACAATAATAAATAAACTTTATACACTCAAAGACATTTACCAGTACTCGAGTGGCACGTGAACTGATTCAACTAAAGCCAGGCCTGCACTGTATGGCCTGCGTTGTTCAAGTTAAAATCAGCATTAATGACACCCAAGATTAACATATCTCGCTATCCAACAAGGGGGTGTATCAGAAGCAGAGAGTAACTTTTGTAGCTTTCATTTTGTCTTTTAATCTCCCCAAGGTAATATGAAAATTCAGCACTATTCACTTCAACAAGTTCATAAAAATCTTACCCATCACTACCCCATCCCCAGTTTCCCACTCCCAAGGTGCTAGAATGTTGTTTCACGGTCCAAGTCCACAAATACCAGACAAGCTTTTCACCTTACTCATGGTCAGTCTACTGAATCTTCGGGTATGGATTTGCACATTAAGGATGGACAAAGGTATTGAAGGGTTGTTGTATCACAAGACAAAACATTACTTTCAATAACAAGGATTCAGGAGACTGAAATAACATCTTTGTCAGTTTCATGTGCTACTTTCTCTTCCACCATCTTAAGTGAAATAGACTGTGCTCATTTTCATAATTGCCCAATTAATACATATCCGACCTCAAAGAAGAGAAACTAATTCTACTTCCGGGATCGCAGTTTTTTGTTTTAAAGAGCGTCAGATTTTTAGACCGCCCATTTGGACAGATTTCATTGTAATTTCTAAAAACCTAGTTTTATTTTCATTCTTTCCAATTTCCTTCACATTTAATTTTTTTGTCACTCTAGTTCCTATTAATCTTCAATTTCTACATGGCAACCATTTCATATACACCTTGATACTTATGAGAAAGTCAATTTTCAATAATTTCACTGCCCAATAGTCACCATGTAATATTTCAATTTTTAAGTCTCATTTTCTAGCAGTCTCACCGGCTGAGAGTAAGCAACCAATCTAACCTGAAATCCCCCCCCTCCCCCCACAAGATTAGCCGCTATGACTCTCGATCAATATGAGTAAATGCAGGCTAGGTGGGGCAAGAATTTAGTTTTATACTAACAGTTCACAATCCGTGCCACAAGATTAACTAGCATGCCTTTAAAACACTGCTGTTTCCCACTGGCACTTTTCCTCAACTTATCACCTCTTGGGTCTTTAACATCAGCTTTCCAATAATTAATTTTTGTGATCTTTTGCTTTTATTTTCCATTGTCTAAGGCTCAGCTTTAGCAATAAGATGCTGTGACAAGAAAATCCTCAAAATGAGCACAACATACCTGGAATGGGAGTTCACTGATAGCTAATAAAAAGAACATTGCTAGACTTTTGTAGCTCTTTCCAACACTTCAATATTTAAATCTCAAAAAGCAGTTGACCATGTGGCTCCCTCTATCTGCTCCAAAGACCATCTCAGAGCAGCAAAGAAGCATCCTCACAAGTAAACTTTGCCATCTCTGGATTCAGTAACAGGCTAGGTTAGGATAAGAATGTTCCAACTCAGTACCCAGTTAATTTTCTTAAAACTACTTCTGGCACCTTTTGGAAATGTTTGTCGATTTTAAGATGGAATGTTTGGATTGGAAGTTCAAAGCATGTGTGACAAGTAGCTGAATCACTAATTAGAAAAACGCAATTTGAGCAATTTCTACGTCCCTGTGCAATACAGAATGGACCATCCATTGAAGCTATAAGTAGGTGGAGTAGTCATCCTCTCCTCTAATTTCTAACAACTAAAAATCTATCGCTTGTATACAAAACATTGATCTTACTCAAGAGTTGAAAGGTCTGGATTTCTTAATTATTGAGTAATGTTTTCAAAAGTTTTAATAAAAGTGCCATTAAAACCGAACAGAGTGCTTAGATACAAAAACCAAGAGTACACAGTTGAAAAAAACTTGAGAAAAAAACTAGAATACTGGCAGAATACATGTCAATAATTGTAGAATGTACAATGCAAATATAGACTGAGAAGTAATTGCTGAGTGTGCTATTTTGTTTCTTCAGATACTTTCTTTTAAAATTCAGTAGTTCCCAATTTTCCCCTCTCCCAAAAGCCAATTGTTAGAGAGTCATACTCTAGTGTCTCAATCAAGTAGACATCTTTCCTGCATAAGCAAAGATGGTGACTTTTAGCAGGTCACACTTAAGGTAAATTAGGACCATGCCCAATCCTGTTGCTCAGACCAGCTGCCATGACATAGTTATCAGAAAAATGGTCCTAGGCTGATTTTTCCCATACCTACCCAGCCAAATGAGATCAAATGTAGCACTCTAGTTGTTGTCCAGCTGAGGTCAGTTAACTTAGCATGGACTGAACCTAGGATCTTCTGGTCTGACTTAGTTTAACAGTGGACAACGCTTACAGCTGTTTGGTCATTCGTGCAGTACAATTCTCAATTTATAATAGAGAAAATCAGGAGCTCAAGAAATGAATTTATAATGATAGGAAATTGAAGAGTAGACTTTAGTACTGAAAGTTCCAAATATTGTCCGTACAGAACGGAGTTAAGCACGTCACATTTCATTAGTGTTACCTTATGACTTCAACATATATTCTTCAAAGAGGCAAAGTGCTCAGTTCTTACCTTGCTCATTGCCCCAGGTTGGGGTCCTTTGAGACCTGCTGCCATCTGAGGTGATCCCTGGGATAATGTTTCTGCAAGTAGGTTGTTTGCGTTGGACATTCCTGGGCTTGAGTACTGTACATTAGGTCTGCCCCTTCCAGCACCAAGAGAACCGTTCATTACTTGTCCCTGCATCATGCCCTGAGCATTGCCACTGTTCATCAGGGCTGGATTCATATTAGCATTCATGCTCATGCCAGCCTGGTTGGTGGGACTGTTTACACCAGGCATCAGACCCGTTGCTGACGTATGAAGCTGATCGTGTTTCTGTGGGTTCACAGACTGCGGTGTCGGAGGTCTCTGGTTTGCTCCACCTGCTCCCATTCCCAGATTAGGAGGGGATGTAAGACCACCTTGAGTTAGGGGGCTCTTCACCATACTACTTAAGCTTCCTATACTGGGACTGTTCTGTTGACTTTGGCTGCCTACTGATTGCACTGGACTATCCATTGAGCGTGAGGAGGCACCACCAGAGCTGACTGTCCCATGTCCCATATTGATACTGGAACCACTGCCTCTCAGAAGCTCTGACAGTTGTTTGTGCTTTGAGGCAGCATCCTGCACCATGCCAACCCCAGTAAGCTGAGCCAGGTCACCACCATTGGTCAGTCCTAATGGATCTGAACGTATCAGTTCATCTGGTAGATTATCCTCGAGATCAAATAAGGATCCAAAATCTGAAAAGGAAACAAAGACAAATTACAATGACTTCATTTTCAGGGTGCTGCAATTGCAAGTTCTCATTTTCTACATTGAAGGAAGAACCTGACCATGCACTGCTTGGAACAAGAGGAAAGCGTGGGGGTTGGCAGGGGAAGAGGATGACAAATTGGACTGCTCTTAGACTTCTAAAAGGTATGGTTGGCAGGAGGTTTGGGAATGCCAACTCGTGCAAATGCCACATCCAATCTTTGCCTCCATCCCCCAATCTTGGAGAACTGGTTTCTACTTTGCACTTACATAAGTACTGCTGGCCCAGACTGAGAATTCATGGGAGACCTTAAGTTGCATACCTCAATTACGCAGAAACGTGCATAGTGTTTTAATATAGAGCACTACTGAGCCACCAATTAATTATATATACTTTGTTAACATTACATCATACACATGCTTTTCTTGAATATTAGAAATTTACATAGCATAGCATGAAACAGTGCAATGAAAAATTTACTACAGCAAGTTAAAAATCCACCAATTTATTTGTAATAGCACAAATCCTCTTTTCAGTATGTTATTTTCTCATGCATTCCTCTTCTCTTAATCTTTTCAAGTCATACAAGTTCTGGGGGTGAAGACAGGTTTCTTGCACCCAAGGCTGCAGAGTTAATTTAAGCCTACCTGTGACACTAATAAAATAAACTTTAAACTACTTTTCTGTTCGGTATTTTTTGAGTTTGTTGCCCAAAACCAAAAGATTTAAATACAGAAAGAAAACAAGACTTGGTATTAAACTCTGAGCCATACTGCTTCTCGGCCTTCCCAACCATAGCAACATCAGTTACCATAATTCTATTTCCTGCTCTTCAGCCAACACATTATCCATGTTACTATATTTCCTCTTTTTACACAAGCTTGAATTTTTCAAACAATCATTCTGCACCATATTGAATATCTTTTGAAAATCCATTTACCTGCACGTATCTGCCCTATTCCCTCCAGCTCTCTTTTTTCAAAAACTCTCTTAAATTCATCAAACAGTACTTGCCTTCAAGAGCCAGTTAGGTCAGTTGGCTAGATGGGTGCATTTGATGCAACACAACAGCAAAAGCATGGGCTCAATTCCGGTTTTGGCCAAGACAGACCTGGGACCTGCCTCCACACCTGCCCCATGTTTGATGTGGAGTGATGCCCTCGAGCTATATAACTAATTGCCTATTAGACAGAGATATCTACGGTTCCTCTTGGACAATGGCAAATCCTACCTGCCTTCAACAAAGCTGTCCACAACACTCCTGTATTTTAAAGCGCTTGGTAGTTTGATTTCAAACTGTGGACTCCAAAAATTTGTCAAATGACACTGAACTAGCTTCGATCAATTTTATCCTTTCTCAAGAAGGGAGAGAAAGGTGTCAAACTGGCAACCTGCCAGTTCAGCAGCTTAATTTGCATATTTAAGGTGGATTGAAAAGCCACACCACAGCCCAGAGTATCCCTTCTCTGACTTTTTTCATCAATCGACACTGTATGCTATCAGCGGTCAGTAACTTACCTACATTCAGCTTTTACTTGTTCTCAGAACCAATTTCTTTAGACAGTTATCTCTAACAATTATTTTATATTGCTGGGAAAAAAAGACATACTGTCAAAGCCTTTCATCTTCACCTTCAGGGCAGAATTCATGAAAGTCTATGAACACGCATTGCACCTTTCTCCAAGTAAAAACCTTTGAGGCAGCCATTCACTGGTTCATTCCCCATTGCAATATTTTTTCCATGGTCAACCTGCCTGGCTTGAATTTAAACAAGCATAGTAGTTAACTGCTCCCTGGTGCATTTGTCATGGCAACATCTCTACCCATCATAGTCCACCTGCCAACCAACCAGCAGCCAGCCTTGAAGTTGCACCTCCACCTTTTTATATTTCTTTCTTGGGATGTGACCATCTCTGGAAATGTCAGCATTTATTGCCCATCCCTAACTGCCCTCCAGAAGGTGATGGTGAGCTGCCTTTTTGAACTGCTGCAGTTCGTCTGATGTAGATACACCCACCATGCTGTTAGGAAGGGAGTTCCACATTTTAACTCAGCAACAATGAAGGGACATCAATATAGTTCCAAGTCAGGATAGTGTGCGGCTTGGAGGGAACTTGCAGGTGCAGGTGTTCCCAAACCTGCTGCCCCTGGTCCTCCGAGGTAGTGGAGGTCCTGAATATGGAACATGCTGTAGAAGGAGCCTTAGGCGAGTTGTTGCAGTGCATCTTGTAGATGGTACACAGTGCTACCACTGTGCTTCGGAGGTGGGGGACGTGAATGTTTTAAATGGGGTGCCAATCAAATGGCCTTCTTGATGGATGGCGTCAAGTTTAAGTGTTGCAGCAGCTGCATTCGTCCAGGCAAGTGGAGAGTATTCCATCACATTCTTGAGTTGTGCCTTGTAGATGGTGGACAGGATCCACAAGATGAGTTATTTGCCACAGAATTTCTAGCTTCTGACCTATGCTTGTAATCACAGTATTTATATGGCTGGTCTAATTCAGTTTTTAAGTCAACAGTAAACCCGCCAAGATGTCGATGGTGGAGAATCAGTGACAGTAATGCTGTTGAATGTCAAGACGAAATGGTTAGATTCTCTCTTGTTGAAGCTGGACATTGCCTCACACTTGTACGGCTTGGATGTTACTTGCTACTTATCAGTCCAGACCTAAACATCGTCCAGTTCTTGTAGCATACAGACATTGACTTCTTCAATATTACTTGCAAAACCTGTAGACTAATACTCCCCAAAACCTGTCCACCATCTACAAGGCACTAACAGGAATATGATAGAATACTCTCCACTTGCCTAGATGAGTGTAGCACCAACAGCACTCAAGAAGCTTGTCACCCACTCGATTGGCATTTCATCTATCACCTTCAACATTCACTCCCTCCACCACCAACATGCAGTAGCGGCTTGTATATCATTTACAAGATGCACTGCACCATCTTACCAAAGTTTGCTCAAAAGCACCTTTCAGACCCACAATCTCTATCACCTAGAAGGACAAGGGCAGCAGATGCAGGGGAACACCACCACCTGCAAGTCCCTCCAAGTCACAGACCATCCTGATTGCTAAATGACCATATGAATGAGGAGGAATAGGCCACTTGAGCTTTCTCTGCCATTCAATAAGATCATAGCCGATCTGAATGTAACCTCAACTCCATATTTCACCCTCTTTTTATTAAGAATCTACCTTTCAAAAATATTAAAAGACTCCTTCCACCACCTTTTAAGGAACAGTGTTCCTAAGAGCACGACCCTCAGGAAAACAAGTCTCTGTCCTAAACGAATAACTCATTTTTAAAACATTGGCCCTTACCACTAGATTCTCCTACAAGAGGAAACACGATCTTCACATCAACCCTGTCAAGACCCTTCAGGATCTTCCAGGTTTCGTTAAAGTTTCCTCTTACTCTCCTAAGCTCCAGCAGATGCAAGCCTAGCCTGTCCAACCTTTCCCCACACAACATGGAACTATAATCATTGAACTTTTGATTTTGAACTATATCGCTGTTCCTTCACTGCTGCTGGGTCAAAGTCCTGGAATTCCCTTTCTAACAGCACTGCATGTGTACCTACACCACATGTACTGCAGTGTTTCAAGGAGGCAACTCACCAGCAACTTCAAGGGCTATTAGGGATAAGCAAGTGTTTATCAAAATCACCATCACATTAGACATTTTTCTTCATTGCTGGATAGCCCTACACTTTCCCATTATTCTTTTGCATCTTATATGTTCATAAATCCTTTAATTGCATCTGTCATGCACCATTATCTTACAGCAGCCACCAATTATGTTAACTTGCACTTTCAGGTTATTTTACTTTTCTGGGAGAGATGGAAGACAACAAGAGGGAAATTAACAGGATAGCAAAGCTTGCAGCTTCCCATTACATTATCATTCCATCAGCTACCCTTAAGGCAAAATCTAATTCAGTCACGAAAATGCCTCAGATACACACACACCTTTCCACTGTCCTGCTTGAAGAAACTGTGTTGGAACTGACATGCTTATAAGAAAACGTTACGGTACTCTTCAGTATAATAAAGTTGCTACTACTTAAATCACTTTTACTAATTAAGCTTTTAATGTTGCATAGAACTTTACATAACTTTTTCACAAAGCAAAACAGAATATTGCATAAATTAGCTCAAGGGAAACTCTAAATACACAGATTTAGGAAGCCAAGCACATGATGACAACTCCCATTTATTACTTTAGAAGTGTTACACAAGCAGAAACGTTAAATACAGTAGTCAATTAGGAAGCAGGCAGGTGCATGGGAACACCACCAACTCTCAAAGTCACACTTCATCCTAACTTGGAAATGTATCCCCTTTCCTTCAACGTTGCTCAGTCAAAATCCTGGAACTTCCCATCAAACAGCAAGGAAGTAATTTCACCACACAACTATAGTTCAAGAACGTGACTCACCACCACCTTCTCAAGGTCAATCAGGGATGGGAAATAAATACTAGCCTTGCCAGCAACATCCCATGAATGAATAAATTAAAAGTTATATTCAAATAAAGATTAAAATATGAAAGTGTTTAATTCAATCAACATTTTTCTATTAGGATATTCAGTCTGTGTTACTGAAGGGACAACTTACAGAGCATACTGCACCCCTCTCTTAGTTCCACCAAGATATTCTTCCATGTTAAATGGGATTGAGAGAAATATCTTCTGAAGTGCACAAATTGCAGATTTTCTGTGAATTCGAGTCACACATATCTAGCCCTCTTTTTGGTAGGAAGACTATAGAAGCCATTGGGAAACTATTGGGAAACTAAGTGTCTAAGAGTGGTAGAGGAGCGAAGGAATTTTAAGAGTACAATTATTAGAAGTAGCAACAGGTTAAAAGGCCAAGAAAAAAAAAATCAAAATGACGGGTTCATTTGTAGAGGACAAGAATTGAAAAACGGAGATGTTAAACTGGAATAGAACTGTATTTAGGCCATGCTTTGGAGAACTGTGAACAGTTCTGGACTCAATATTGTAAAAATAGCGAGGGCAAGAAGATTTACAAGGATTTCACCAGAACAGAGAGGTTATCATCTGTCAGGAAAGGTCGAACTGATTGTCTACTCTTTTCTGGAGAAAAGAGCCCCAGAGTGGTGATCTCCGAGATTAAGAAAGACATTGAGGGGCTGTTTCCAATTGTGAGGGAGATTAAACTAAGTCATAAATAAAAGATTTTTACCAAGACGTCCAATAGGAAATTCAGAAGAAACCTTTTTTTTTAAACCCATAGGTTTTCACGAACATGAAACTCACTTCCACAAGTAATAGTTGGGGGAAATCGCATCAAATGGATTTAAGAACACGAGAATATGAGCAGCAACAGGCAGTAAATGGCCCTGACTCGGACTGCAGAATTGATTGTAATTTTCTTGCCAGATAAAAAAAACTTAAGGAAATTATCCCATGTAAGATTCGAAACAATGCCCCTGGGATTAAGAGCCCAATAATCATCCATCTAAGCTACCCGAATTGTGAGGGATTCCCTGCAGAAAGCTGTAACATACTATGGGAAAAATAGCATTTAAATAAATCTCGGCTCTGTGTCTATCCTATCAAGTCAGTTTAACATTTTAAACACCTTGATCAGATCACTTCACTATCTTCTACAGTCGGGAGAAATACAATCGGAGTTTAGGAAATTTGTTAAGCGTAATTTAGCACAGTGGTACAATGGTTAGCGCTGCTGCCTCACAGCGCCAGGGACCCGGGTTCGATTCCCTGCTTGAATCAGTGTGTGTGTGGAGTTTGCACTTTCTCCCAGAGTCTGTGTGGGTTTCCTCTGGGTGCTCCGGTTTCCTCCCACAGTTCAAAAGACGTGGTTAGATGCACTGGCCATGCTAAATTCTTCCTCAGTGTAGCCGAACTGGCGCCGGAGTGTGATGACTAGGGGATTTTCAGTAATTTCATTGCAGTGTTGGTGTAAGCCTACTTGTGACAATAATAAATAAACTTTAAAAACAAACTTTAACCCTCTGTTTCTGGTGAATCAGTTCTGCATCCCTAGCCCCACTCTTACCCACCAAAGCCCATATGCATCAACAAAATTAAATATAGTATGTCAAATTGTTTGACAACGCTTCTGTACTTTTCTAACCTCTCCAGTCTATGTTAGCAGAGAATTCACAAAATGGCAAGAAATCAGGGATCAAGCAGATGATTGGGAGGTCTCTCTGTAGCTAGACTTAATTGAATTCATGGTTAAAATGCAGATAATTATTATACTTTAAGAACACAATTTTAAACAAGTGTGATGAACTTAAATGCCATTCAACAACTTTTAAGCCTCAGAACTAGCCCAACTAGTTCACCGTCAAAAACTATCACAATTAGTGGAACTGTACCTACGCAATAATGCAACGGTTACATTTGAGTTTGGCAATAAAAATGAAATCTTCCGGACTATGTATTCCACAATGCACAGTACAGCAAGTAGTGCTGCCTAATGCACAATGAAATGTATAATCCACATGCTAAAATTTAGTATCCATTTCAACCAAATTTCATTTTGCATTTCTGAGGGAGAACCCTGCTAATCACCGATTATCAGACCTAATAAAATTATAAGCCATTGATGAGTTGGCGGAGACAGAACAGGAAAGGAAGTTGTTTGATGGTGCCAAGCATTGTACTGTAAGCAGACAACCAAACAAAATAAGAGGACTACCTGTAGCATCTGCTGGACTTGGAAATACAGTAAGGAGTCTAACAACACCAGGTTAAAGTCCACCAGGTTTATTTGATAGCAAACACCACTAGCTTTCGGAGCGCTGCTCCTTCGTCAGATGGAGTGGAGGAGTGCAGATTTCCACTCCATCTGACGAAGGAGCAGCGCTCCAAATGCTAGTGGCGTTTGCTACCAAATAAACCTGTTGGACTTTAACCTGGTGTTGTTAGACTCCTTACTGTGTTTACCCCAGTCCAACGCCGGCATTTCCACATCATGACTTGGAAATGAGCAGTGACGGGGATTTTTAAAGATATCTGTTGCAAGAAGTCATTGAAGTTGGGGGGAGCTGTGGCACTGCAAATTAATGTTTAGAAACCAGAGATTTCTTTGCCTCCCCAGCAAATGCAGCCCATGAAATAGTAACTTTCCTAAATTCATGTGACAAGCAGGAAAAATAATGAGTGAAAGGAAGTGGCAATGGGCTTTGAACAGTTATTGTGGTGTCGCACTGATGTTAAAATGTCATGCTAAACATGACACCTGGCTTAAGCTGCCAGATTGCGTCCCTATGGTAACTAAGCCAATGAATAGATTTCACCACAATTAGTAAATTATTTCTTTTCTAGAGCACAATTTTCTAAAATATTATGAACAATTAAACTTTTAATTCAGAGCAGTTGCCAGACACAATAATAATACAGGTTTTACTACTTTTACAAATGCTTGTTAGAGGCACAATTTCCAGAATACAATGATGGGAGACAGGAAAAAAATCATTACAGTGAATATTAGTTTCAGAAAAAATACAGACAAAATGGACAAGCTGAACGTGAAAGCCATTTAAAAAAAAATTGTTTTCTCATTCACAACTACAAGCAAAAAATAGGCTTTGCAGGAACTTGGATCCATTTCGAATTTCAAGCATTCTAATTTTAGGGTTAAATCCAACTACCAGAAACTTTTAAGCCCAAAATACTGCACATATTAACTCTCCATACTGACAAAGTAGACTTTCAAACCTGCAAATTGTTCAGATTGTTATGGCCTTAGTCAAGATCTTTAACTTAAAGTCTGAAACCCCAGTTATTATATCGAAAGAATGAAGTCACAGGGTTCTTCAGTTTAAAATAAAAGATATTCTGCCATACAAGAGTCAAACAAAGCAAACATTAAATACTTTCTTGGGTAACCATCTACACTCAGAATCCACATAAGTTAAATATGAATTAACAGGCAAATTGTGGCCAATAAACTACAAATTATAGATTAAATGACAGATACAACAAATCAGATTTTACAAACTGGCATACAACAGCCCGCACAGCATACAAGTCAGCAACCATCGTCACCAAGTCCCTTAAAACTGTCTTCCCCATGAAGAATTTGAGCTCCTCATGTTTTAGAGATTTAGCCTGATCCCTAGACAACAGCAGTGTATAATCAACCAGAGTTCCATGGTACCAAAAATGGTACACGCCTGCAGAACCTCCTCAATTATGACGGTCCATATGGTATAGATCCAATGTTATCTTCAAGTCACAAACTGTTGCATCAACTACAGATTTATCTATTCTCAGCTTCTGGATCAAGCCTCTTTTCTTTAGGCTGCCTGTACTGCACCACTGGTGTCATCATCTGAACTCTAATGGCGGTGTTCATTTAATATGCTAATTAGTTTCAGCCTCCCAGAAAGCTTGGTTTCCAATTTCAATTTTAGTCTTAGTTTCCTTAGAAATTAGTTTCCCTTTTCAGTTTCAGATACAAGCTTTGAAATTACGGATTCCATCACAAGATTTCTGAATGAACATTATGATATATAATACTAAACTGAGTTAAAGACAAATTTATTCAAAAACTAATGTTATAAGTTCTTCTCTAATTTGCCAAAACACTGTTTAGGAACAGTTTCCAGGTGATTTATTGACTTCGAATTCACGAGAAAATAAAGAAGGCCTATCCAAATACAGACAAATATGGAAACAGCACAAACAGGATCAAGAATTTTTCATTTCAAGAATTTTATTGCTCAATCAATTACAGTATATAACGCAACATTGAAGTTTACAGTGAACTCTATGTAGTCCCGACTTCACCAAAGATGAAGATATCTAAACCAAAAGATGGATTTTAAAGATCACAATAATTCTTATTGACTCACTTCGGAAGTATTACCTACAGCAATGGTTTTTTAAAAATGATTCAATGTGAAGAACGGACATATCCGGAGAACACATATCCTTTGCTTAAGTCAAATTTCATGCAGCTACTGCCTGCATTGGCTTTGGCTGTTGCGTATTGAATTTTCTAATAAATGCATGAAAAACTGAAAATGCAATGTTAGCTGACATACAAACACATATATACAGCCTACTACTGGCTCAGGGTATCATTCACTTAGAGAAATGAGCATCAAACATCAAGTATTGCTGTACAGAATTTGTAGAAACTGCAGGGCCAGTTACGTAATGGAACAGGTAGAATGCAAAACTATAAAACGCACCCATGCTTTCATATTTCTTTTGGTTCATTTTCAGGACGCGGGCTTTGCTGACAAAGACCAGCATTAATTGCCCGTTCCTAACTGCCCACGAGAAAAACTTTGCTTTGGTTGGCGGCTGGAATATCATGGAGGAAGATATGAAGTTATGCACTTTAGTAGGACAGGTAAATGATCAAAACATTATTTAAATGGAGGAAGTGCTGCAGCTTTCTGCAGCCTAGAGGGATTTGGAGGTCCTTGTGCATAAATTACAAAAAGCTAGCATGCAAGTTCAGCAGGTGTTAGGGAAGGGATGGAATGTTGGCCTTTATTTCAAATGGGAGTATAAAAATAGGGAAATCTTGCTAAAACTGGACAAGGCACTAGTTAGACAACACCTGGAATACCGCGAACGGTTTTGGTCCCCTTATCTAGGGAAATATATACTGGCATTGGAAGCAGTCCAGAGAAGGTTCACTAGGTTGATCCCGGGTATGGATTGATTTTCTTATGAGGCGAAGTTGAGTAGTTTGTGGCTGTACTCATTGGATTTAAGAATGAGAGGTGACTTTATTGTGCATATAGAATTCTCAGGGGCTTGACAAGGTAGATACTGAGAGATTGCTTCCTTTTGTGGAAGAGTGCAGGACCAGAGGGCATAAGGGATCACCCATTTACAGAGATGAGGAATTTCTTCAGAGGGCAGTGAATCTGTAGAATGCTTTATCGTAGAGGGCCATAGAGGCTGTTATTAAGCAGATGCACGGCTAAGATAGACAAGATTTTAAATCACATGGGGAATAAGGCGGGAAAGTGGAGTTGAGGATTATCATATCAGATCAACCATGATCTCACTGAATAGTGGAGCAGACTCAGAGCCAATGGCTTACTTCTGCTCTCATGTCTTATGGTTCATTTGCAAGGCCACTTCAGAGGGCAGTCAATCACACCTGACGTGGGTTTAGTGGCACATATAGGGTAGACTGAGTATAGACAGCAGATTTTTTTCTTTAAGGATAATAAACAAACCAGTTGGTGTTTTCACACAATCTGACAGCTTTCAGATTGGTGACAGCAGTCAACTTTACAGTTAATTGACATTCGCTGGATTACTAGTCCACTAGCACAGCCACAACACTACATACCTTTAGCCCAGGCAAGTAAAATACATTGGCGCATAAACACCTTTAACTCTATGTGCACAGAATTACATAGAAACACGCCATTTGGCCCAACAAGTCCATACCAGCATTTACGCTCTACACAAGCCTCCTCTCTCACCTCTTCATCTAACCCTTATCAGCATCACCTAAAACAAGATACACAAGATGACATGAATTTTGTTCTACAACATTAATGTTTATATGATAGCATATATTGAAATAGGTAGTCACGGACAACCTTACAGTAAAAACTATCTCTATTCTAAACAACGAATGCTGGAAATACCCTCACCAAGTCGAGCACGATCCATGTAGAGCCGATTAGAAATACGGTTTTACGGTAAATACAAGCATTAAGATTTGGTAGCAATAAAAAATGATAGACATACAGGAAACCCAGCAGGAATCGGAGAAATTATGAGTTATGAGAAAATATGATCCTATAAATATATATAAATATTTAAAAAGGTAGGTTCATAAATAGTTCAAGTTCAACTTTGGATCTACTTTTCAACTTTGCAAAACAAAGCCACAGAGCTGTTATCAACATAGAAAAGTCTTGGGATTTATACATGTCTTTAATAACACTTCCTGGGCCACCTGAATCTCAATACCAGTACCACCAGGGTCATTTCCAAGTTTACACAGTGCCAATACATCTCATGACTCTCAACTCAAGGCAGTGTGCTATATAATTCAAAATGCTCTCTCCAGCTGCTACCCAGGTCCGAAAGATCAAAAATCTATATTTATTTCCAATCATTTTCACGGAATAAATGGAAATGATATAAAAATTTCAAATACACATTAAGTTTTACTGAAATCCTGGTGACTGTATTGGTACATCCTTACAAACTAGATCCGACTGTTGGAAATTTCCCTAACACTAGGATATCAATACAGTGACATGTGAAAGCAAGATTTAGATATTAAGCTATTTCTGTTGACTCATAATTGCAAATAAGTAACAAAGTGTAAAACGGAAAATAAAAAGCTATTAAAACTTTAGCAGATTACGACTAAGCTCTTATTGCAAATATTTGCAATTACAAAATTACATTCAACCAGAAAGAAAAACGCAACGTATCCTAAATCTTTTCATGAATAAAATGATAGGGAATGTGCAACTAACTATGCAGGAAGAGATCAAGAAGGGTTGCAAAATTACTCAAGGGTCAGGATTTTTGAGAAAGGTTTTAAATAAGGATAGCCAAAAGAGGAAGGAATTCCAGAGACTGCTGTTACAATGACCATCTCCACCATTAGCAACTGTCTACAAAAGGAGGGGCAAAATCAGATCGTGAAGGTTATGGAGGCAGCGCGAGCTACAGCTCCAAGGGGAGGCCTGAAAACAAACACAAGGACTTCTTCATTTAATAAGCTGGAAATAGGGACGGATGGAAATGGAGATTAGGCAACTGATTGGAGTAACTGGAAGTAGTGCAGTTACGTGACAGGAAAGGATCATATCAATGAAATAGAAAGGAAGAACCTACAAGACAGCTGTGAGGCCAGCCCTGTTAAACCTGTGCAGAATTTGGGTAATATCAAGGAGAGAGTTACAACAATTGGATACTAATGAGCTCCAGATGCTGAGGTGGATGTTTGCAGTGATGAGAAATGGCAAAATCTGGAACCAGTACATCAGGGCTCAGTGAAGATTGTGGAAATACTGAAGAAAGTAGCCTACAAGAGATTAAAATGGTCTGGCCATGTGTTGGAGTGAGAGAAAGAGAAAAAGAGAGAGAAAGAAAGTAATGTGGTTAGGCATGAGATGGACATGGGATTGCCAAGGAGGAAACGACAAGATGAAAAATGTAGTGGCAAGAGACTTATACACAGCAGGATTGGAAGAGGAATGGGTGACTGACGGAGATGGAGACAGGTGATCAATTTGGAGTGTGCCGACCCTAAGCAAAATCGGAGAAGCCAAAAGGAAAAGGGAGCCAGGGTATGTCTATGGCCAGGAGGGATGGGCAGGTGCTGTAAAGGATATGGCAGATGCATTTTGGGCAATGTTTATGAGAAGTGTAAAATGGGAGGTGAATTAAATAATCAAATTTAGAGATTGAAAGTGTGGATCAAGAATTCAGCAGCAAGGTCAGGCTCGCAGAAGTGAGCAATGTTGTACAACTGATAGCAGATAATAAGTGGGCTTCAAAACACTGAAGCAAAGTCACGATTTACGTACATATTCGCGCACGTACTTCATGTCATATCTTGCAATATGCGTCAGGTACAATCTCAGGTTTACATCCCTCTGCCTTGATGGAAGTCAATGAATTGGAGGACATTAAATCTGTCAAGGGAAGTGATGGGAAAACAGTTGAACAGTTCTACAGCAATAGAAAACTTGTTTGGAGGGGAGAGCCAGAAATGTATAGAATGGTCACAGGATAGAAGGCCATTTGGCCCATCAAGTCCAAGCCAGCTTTCTGCCAGAACAATTCAGTTGGGGCCAGTTGACCACTTTCCCATAACTCTGCAAATTTTAAATATCAGGTGCTTATCCAATTCCTCAACTACTATCGTCCGGTGGCTCTGACATCCATCATTATGAAGTGCTTCTAAAGGCTAGTAATGGCACGAATCAATTCCAGCCTCCCAGACTACCTGGATCCACTACAGTTTGCCTACCGCCGCAACAGGTCCACAGCAGACGCCATCTCCCTGGCCCCGCACTCAATCCTGGAACACCTTGATAACAAAGACATCTAATTCAGACTCCTATTTATTGACTACAGCTTAGCCTTCAAAACCATTATTCCAACGAAACTCATCTCCAAACTCCATGGCCTGGGCCTCGGCATCTCCCTCTGGGACTGAACCCTGAACTTCCTAGCTCACAGACCACAATCAGTGAGGATAGACAAAAACACCTCCTCCACAATCACCCTCAATACCAGTGCCCTACAAGGCTGTTTTCAGCCCTGTACTGTACTCCTTATACACCAAGGACTGTGTGGCCAAATTTTCCTCCAATTCGATTTTCAAGTTTGCTGATGGCACCACCATAATGGGACAAATCTCAAACAATGACGAGGCAGAGTACAGCAATGAGATAGAGAATCTGGTGAACTGGTGCAGTGACAATAATTTCTCCCTCAATGTCAACAAAACAAAGGAGATTGTCATCGACTTCAGGAAGCATAGAGGAGAACATGTCCCTATCTACATCAATGGGGATGAAGTAGAAAGGGTCGAAAGCTTCAAGTTTTTAGGTGTCCAGATCACCAACAACCTGTCCTGGTCCTCCCATGCCGACACTATACTTAAGAAAGCCCACAAATGCTTCTACTTTCTCAGAAGGCTAAGGAAATTTGGCATGTCAGCTACAATTCTCACCAACTTTTACAGATGCACCATAGAAAGCATTCTTTCTTGTTGTATCACAGCTTGGTATGGCTCCTGCTCTGCCCAAGACTGCAAGAAACTACAAAAGGTCATGAATGAAGCCCACACAAACCAGCCTACCATCCATTGACTCTGTCTATACTTCCCGCTGCCTTGGAAAAGCAGCCAGCATAATTAAGGACCCCCACGCACCCTGGTTATACTCTCTTCCACCTTCTTCCGTCTGGAAAAAGATACAAAAGTCTGAGGTCACATATCAACCGACTCAAGAACAGCTTCTTCCCTGCTGCTGTCAGACTTTTGAATGGACCTACCTTGTATTAAGTTGATCTTTCTGTATACCCTAGCTATGACTGTAACACTACATTCTGTACTCTCGTTTCCTTCTCCATGAACGGTATGTTTTGTCTGTATAATGCGCAAGAAACAATACTTTTCGCTGTATGCTAATACATGACAATACTAAATCAAAAATTCCCTTTGAAAGCTATATTTCAATCTGCCTCCACCACCTTCTCGGGAGATCCTCAACTTCTCCTCATAACAGAAGACCCTCATTCCAGGAGGTATTTCATAAGTCTTTTCTACACCCTCTCTAAGGCATACAATTTTAGTTGAAGTGGAACCAATGTTTTATAAAGGCTCATTATAACTTACTCACTTATGTACTCTGTACCTTTATTAATAAAATACAGAATTCCGTAAGACTTTTACACCACCTTAACCGGCCCTGCTACCTTCAACAATTTGTACACATATTTCTATGTCACTGTTCATGCACCCCTTTTAGAATTGCACCTTTTAGTTTATCTTGCCCTTCTAGTTCTTCCTGCCAAAACATGTCACTTCACACATCTCTGCATAAAATTTCAGCTGCTATGTTTGTCAATCCACCAGCCTATTGTCCTCTTGAAGCCTATGCTCCTCACAGATCTCAAGTTTGCCAATTGTAATTTTTTACATTGTACATCTGCACACCCAGGTCCAAGCATTCATTATATCACATAAAACAGTGATTTTAGCACCAACCTTTGAAAACGTCACCGTATACGTTCCTTCACCGAAACAAAACTTCACTGCCTCTCCCCACCTTAAATTCCTACACATAATGTGAACATTGTTGGCTTGACCAACATTTATCATCCATTCCTAACTGCCCTTGAGACAGAGATGGTGAATCACCCTCTTGAACAGTGCAACCCATGTGGTATAGGTACACCCAGTGTTGTAAGGAAGGGAGATCCAGAATTTTGGTCCAGTGACAATTAAGAAAAGGCAACATTGTTCCTAGTCAGAATGGGATGTGACTTGGAGGAGAACTTGCAGGTGGTGGTGCCCCCAGGGATCTGCTGCCCTTGTCCTTCTAGGTGGTAAAGGTCGCAGGTTTGGAAGGCAATTTCAATGAAGTCTTGGTGAGTTGCTGCAGTGCACTTTGTGGATGGTAGGTACACTGATGCCACTGCACAGTGAATGAGGGGGTGAATTTTGAAGGTGATGGTGGCACCGTGGAGGGAGGGAGTGTGCAATCAAAAGGTCAGCCAGCACAGGGTAAAATGGGCAAGCAGGACTTCGAGATTTGATTTGTCACACGTATTAGTATACAGTGACAAGTATTGTTTCTTGCGTGCTATACAAACAAAGCATACCATTCATAGAGAAGGAAAGGAGAGTGCAGAATGTGTTACAGTCATAGCTCGGGTGTAGAGAAAGATCAGCTTAATGCAAGGTAGATCTATTCAAAAGTCTGATGGCAGCAGGGAAGGAGCTGTTCTTGAGTCGGTTGGTACATGACCTCAGACTTTTGTATCTTTTTCCCGACAGAAGAAGGTGGACGAGAGAATGCCTGGGGTGCGTGGGGTCCTTAATTATGCTGGCTGCTTTTCCGAGGCAGCGGGAAGTGTAGACAGTGTCAATGGATGGGAGGCTGGTTTGCGTGATGGATTGGGCTTCATTCATGACCTTCTGTAGTTTCTTGCGGTCTTGGGCAGAGCAGGAGCCAAACCAAACTGTGATACAACCAGAAATGTTGCATCTGTAAAAGTTGGAGAGTGTCGTAACTGACATGCCAAATTTCCTTAGTCTTCCGAGAAAGTAGAGGTGTTGGTAGGTTTTCTTAACTATAGCGTCATCGTGGAAGGAGAAGGACACCAAGAAACTAGAAGCTCTCGGCCATTTCCACTTCATTGCTGTTTATGTAGATTGGATATGTCCAAAGTCGATGACTACTTCCTTCGTTTTACTGACATTGAAGAAGAGTTTATTGTCGTCGCACCATTTCACCAGATTCTTTATCTCTTTCCTGCTCTCTGTCCCATTGTGTTTGAGATCCAACCCACTAGTGGTATCATCAGCAAACTTGAAAATGGAGTTGGAGCGGAATTTGGCCACACGGTCATAAGTGTATAAGGAGTATAGTAAGGGGCTGAGGAGACAGCCTTGCAGGGCACCGGTGTTGAGGTTAATCGTGGAGGTGTTGTTGCCTATTCTGACTGATTGCAGTCTGTGGGTTAGGAAGTCTAGGATCCAGTCATAGAGGGAGGAGCCAAGCCCTAGGCCACAAAGTTTGGAGATGTGTTTTTGTAGGAATAATGGTGTTGAAGGTTGAGCCATAGTTAATAAATAGGAGTTTGACACAAGTGTCTTTATTATCCAGGTGTTCCAGAGTTGAGTGTAGAGCCAGGGAGATGGCGTCTACTATGGAACTGTTGCGGTGATAGGCGAAGTATAGTGGATCCAGGCAATTTGGGAGGCCGGGCTTGATCCATGCCTTGACTAACCCATCGAATGACTTCATAATGATGGATGCAAGAGCCACCAGTGACTGTCATTAAAGCACGCTGCCTGGCTTTTCTTTAGTTCAGGGATGATGGTGGTCTTCTTGAAGCAGGTAGGGGCCTCAGATCAGTGTAAGGAGTAAGGACATAGGCAGCAAAATTTAGATGACTTGCAATGTGATAGATCTAGGAGGTCAACCAGAATGCCTGTGCATAGAGGCAAAAAGGGCATTGATGCAGGGTTTCAGTAGCAGAGAAGATGAGGCAAGCACAGTCTGGTGATCTTAAGAGGTGGAAATTGATTTTAGCGATGCTACAGATACATGGTAAGAAACTCATCATGAACAAATGCAACACTACAGTTGTGAATAGTCCGATAGGTGGCAGGGAAGGTGATGGGGATCAATGGTAAGGGAATGCAATTTGTGACAGGGACCAAAGACAGCAGCTTCTGTCTTCTAAAATTTAAACTGAGAAAATTTCTGCTCATGTAGCACTGAGCAAGCAGCCTGACAATTTACAGACAGAAGAATAGAGAGAATTGGAGGTGGGGCAGAGCTCAGCACTATCAGGATACATGTGGAACTGACATTACGTTAGGTAATGTCACCAAGGAGCAGCATGTTAGATGGAGAAATAGGAAGGGGCCAAGGATAGGTCCTTGGGGTACACGAGATAATGGTGCATGAGTGGAAAGAGAAGCCACTGCAGATAAATCTTTGGCTGCCTCTGGAGATAAAAATGGAGTAAGAAGTTTAACAACACCAGGTTAAAGTCCAACAGGTTTATTTGGTAGCAAAAGCCACACAAGCTTTCGGAGCTGCAAGCCCCTTCTTCAGGTGTAGTGTTCACCTGAAGAAGGGGCTTGCAGCTCCGAAAGCTTGTGTGGCTTTTGCTACCAAATAAACCTGTTGGACTTTAACCTGGTGTTGTTAAACTTCTTACTGTGTTTACCCCAGTCCAACGCCGGCATCTCCACATGATAAAAATGGAAGCAGGCGAGTGCAATGATGATAGTGGAGAGGTGTTATGGGAGGATGGCGTGATCAACCTGATCAAGGAGGAAGAGGAGAGATAGCTACCATTGTACAGTCAGCAAGGATTTAATTTGTGACAATTAGAAGGGGCGGAAACCCAATTGGAAGGATTCAAACATGGAGTTTTGAGAAAGATGGGCACAAATCTAGCAGGCAATAGCACATCCAAGGACTTGGGTTAGGAAAGGGAGATTGGAAAAACAGTAATTTACAAGGATTGAGGGCTACGGGTTGGTTTTTGAGGGGTGATGACAGAAGATTTAAGAGGAGAGGGCAACAGTACACCAGGTATGGGAACCATTTTTAATCAGCAAGCAAAGTAGCGAGTCAGGAAGTTGGGTTGTCAACAGTTTCGTCGGAAAAGGGTCTAGTGAGCAAAAGGTGAGTCAAATGAACATCATTTCCAAGAGAAAGCTGGAAAGAACATCTAGTAACATGAAGAATTCATCACTGTGACCACCAGCATCACTAACAACAGTGTACTTGAATGCAGAATATAAAGAGCTTCATGTTATTTACTTTTAATCCCCTCTCTCTATGGATCTTTAAGTAACGTTATTAATTGAATTAGCAGTTTTCTACATTTATTATAGTTGTAACTGAATGGTTGGACTGATCAGGAAAGATGGAACAAGCTGAAGCTCCTTCAAGGTTATGAACTTGGAAGATATTTCCACTGGCAGTGGGGGGGGACCAGAACCAGTGGTCATAGATATAGTGGTCACTAATAAAACCAATTGGAATTTCAGGAAAAGCTTCTTCAACCACAGAATGGTCAGAATGTAGAACTCACTACCACATGGGAGTACGTGAAGCAAAAAGCATAAATACATTTAAGGGGAAAATAGATAAGTGCCTAAGCACTGGAAGAGGCTTGTGTGCAGCATAAACACTAGCATGGGCCTGTTGGACCAAATGGCCAGTTTCTGTACTCAAAGCTTTGTAACAACTGAAAATCCCTAATCACATTAACCTCTAATGAGCAATGCGGATGTGTTACTCCTTGAAATTCATTGAACGCAGCAAAGTCAAGATTTATAATGGAATTTACTAACTCAAACACTGATTATAGGCAAGAAACCAATGTGCAATACTGCTTACATGAAAAGTGTAGCTTCATCTATGTTGTTCAATCCAAATACATGTCTGGAACTAATGAACAATCATGAAAGACAACTGATAATTTAATCTATTAGGTTAATCTTCAAAATCTCAATTTTTTTTAAACCCATATAAAAAATTTGTCACTCCAATATCCTGCCATGGCTCAGTTGGTAGCACTCTTGCTACAAGACGGAGGTTGCAAGTTCAAATCCCACTCCAGGACCTGAGCACACAAAGCAAAGCTGATACTCCAATGCAGTGCTGAGGGAGCCCTGCACTTCGGAGATGCTTTCTTTCAGTTAAGAGCCCATTTGCCATCTTAGGTGGACACAATAATCTAACGGCACTAATTTGAAAAGTAGTAGGGGGAGAACCCTCCACCCGCCAATGCCTGATCAATATTTATTCCTCAAATCAACATCACAAGAATAGATTTACTAGGCATTATCACTTATTGTGGGGTCCACAATTTAGCTGCCGTGTTTACATTTTAAAAATACTCATTGATTATAAAGTGTTTAGGGGCAGGCTGTGGTCAAGACAGCTGCTATATAGGGGGTGGCACAGTGGTTAGCACTGCTGCCTCACAGCTCCAGGGACCTGGGTTCAATTCCCAGCTTGGATCACTGTCTGTGGGGTTTGCGCATTCTCCCCATTATCTGCGTGGGTTTCCACCGGGTGCTCCAGTTTCCTCTCAAAGTCCAAAGATGTGCAGGTTAGGTTGATTGGCATGCTATATTAACCCTTAGTGTCCTGGGATGTGATAGGTTAGAGGGATTCTAACTAAGGCAAGGGTAACTAAGCAGGGGTATGCCCTGGGTGGGATTGTTGTTGGTGCGGACTCGATAGCCTCCTTCTGTACTGTAGGGTTTTTATGATTCTTTCTATGATGTAAATGTAAGTTCAGGAAGATGTTCTGAATATAGATTTAAACAGCTTTTTAAACTGTGTTCAGTATAACCAAAAACAGCTTTCTGACAAATCCAATTCACAGCAAATATTTTTAACTGACACACAGCTCTAACAGTTGAAGTTTCAACATTAAGATTTTGCACTGACCTGTTGTAAAACTGAATTCACCTCAACCCCAATGTTCTTAAAACAAAAATTGCAACTAAGTGTAACCTAGATTGAAACTTAAAAGATCTTTTCATTTTTCCCTGTTTAAATATTCTTGCACTCTATTTTAAAAAACTATTCAACAAGCAAGCAATGCTATTCTAGTGAAACTGTTGCTTCCAATTATGACCAAAAGTTGTTTAATTATATTTTGGTTCTATAAATAATATATCCAATTAGTTACTATCCGCAATATTTCACAATTTCCATGCAAATTCAGCAAATAAAAAGTATTTTTTGATTAATTTTAATACCTTTAAATTTGAAGTTTTAGATGTTATTGTGCACTATGCTTACATTTTAGTTCATTTGTTTTAGTGTGTCCTGCAGCAAATTAAAAATGCTTGCAAAATGACTTCACAGTTGAGAACTTAACTGGAATAGCACAACTCCAGCTAGTGAGGGAATAATGCTCAGTAATTACTTATTTTTCAAACAGTTTTTCCAAATCTCAAAACATTATACAGCAACTGGATTTTCAGTCAGAGGAACATTAGGTAATATTTTGAATTAGTCACATTTTGAATTTGCAACAGTAAACAGCCTTTTCTAATGCAAGTAAATTTAAGAATACCAGCACCTTCCCTGTAATTTTATGTACACAATATCACATATGCCTAAAAGCCAAGTAATTACTTTTCTTACTTTATGCAGATTAAAAAGGAATAAAAAATGCATTCAACATACGTGATAAGGTAGCGTAATCAGCCACAGTCCATAAAGGATCATTAGCATCTCTCTCCATTAGAGACGCAATTGGTTATATAAAGCTTAAGGGAGGAGGCATTCCCAAGCATGGGACAAGGACAAGGCTTCTTCAGCTGGTTTGGGGATTGAACCTGCACTGCTGGTTCATTCTGCATCACGCTCTAGCCATTCAACAAACTGAGCTAACTGATCCCCATGCTCCCTATCCCCAAACATGGCTTTACACCATTTTCTGACCACCAAATGCATGACTGAGTACCACAGTAAGGCTCCACAATCAATGTCATTTAACGACCACATATTGACATTCTTATCACTCCCTCAGACACCAATACTCAGATGTGATTGGTGCATTTGAGAAAGTTTAAACATTTAAAGCTCTGGGGTCAGTTAACTCAGTTTGCTTGATGGCCAGAATGTGACACGGAATTACATCAATGGCACGGATTCAAACTCTGTACGGGTTGTTCATTGAGACCTACTTACTCACCCTGCCCCACACTTGTGCCCTTCAAACTATACATAAAACCAATGGAGAGAAATGTCTATAGTCCTCGGTGGACTACCTTATGACTTAATTCTTTAAAAACTGATATGTGCTTAGATATATACATACTTAACTCAAACAACTAAAATGAGCTATTCAATTACGCAATTTTTCATACATTTCTATTTGGCTCAAACTCTTCCCATTAATAAAGATGAATTACCAGCACACTGGTTCTGTTTGTCAAAGTGTTTGTCAAAGTCCAAGTTTTAGATATTGCAAGGGTACCGAAAATTCAGATGGAATACAAAGTCAGCCCTTATTACACTGGCAATAATCTGATAGAGCTCAATTTCCAATTATAAAGGATAAACTTTGAAAATGTCTCCATAATTAGGCTGTGAATTCCTTCTAACTTGACTGATTTGGCTACGACAAGCATGAAACAATAACTGCCAAAGGATCAAGGTCCCTACAAAGTTTTCTCTGCGCAATTCATCCTTTATGAATGTTTACTCTGAAAATTGCAACAACTAAACATATTTTGTTTTGAAACATATTAAGGAATTTGATCTTTTAAGTTCTCATATCAATACTAATGTAATTAACACTGAAGACTGTTTCAGCATGGACCAGCCATTGTGAATTTATTGGAATTTTATGCATTTCCCCACCATATTTGTAAGACTACTTTTCAACAAGGTGCCTTTACAAACGAGCTAATTTCTCAAATTTGAAACAACTTTAACCCAATATTTCAAAATATACTTGGGCAAAATATCCAGCATGTCATTAAATAATGTAAAGTTTCCTTGGTGTCAATTTTAACAATAAGTTAACTCAAAAAACAAAATAGAAAAACATTTTCACATTGAAATCCTATTCTCCAGTATATGCCACAGCATTATTTTATAAAGAGTTGTCAGTTTGTATTGGATAGATAGAAATTTCCTCCAATGTTGGGGAGATGAAAGCAATTGTCTTTGTCCCTGTCACAAATCAGTTTCCATCCCTCTCCATGGAAACTATCCAAAAAAGCTTAGTGCTGTATTTGCTACATAGATGAGCTTCCAACCACATAGTCAGTCCATCACCAAGACTTCCTACTTCCATTTCAGTAACACCACCTAATTTGAACCTGAACACCAATTCCCAACCATGTCTGTTACGGCAAGACTTGATTATTCCGATACTCTCATGGCCAGTCCCCCTGCCTGCTATTGTTAATAAACTTGTGCTCATCTCTGCTGCCCACATCTTAACACACTGACTTTAGTTCGTCCATCACCCCTGTACTTGTTGGCCTAAACATCTTCTGGGCTTGACAATGGTTCAATTTCACAATTCACATCCTCATTTTCAATTCTCTCCATGGATTCTCCCCTCTCTATCTCTGCAACCTCCTCAAGCCCTTCAAACTCAATGCACTCCTTAAACTCTGATAGTGTGTATCCTCAATTTTGATTGCCCCAACAGAAGAGGCCATGTCTTCAGTTGCCTGGACTCTTCTTCCCTAAAATTTTCCACTTTTCCAACTCTCTTTTCCCCACTTAAGATAAGTGGGTCTCCGCACGCATGAGGATGGTCTCAACCGGGATCTTGGATTCATGTCACACTACATGTAACCCCCCACCATTTGACCTGGGCTTGCGAAATCCTACTAACTGCTTAAGACACCTCTTTAACCTGTGATTATCCCTCTCTCCACTCGCATTGTCTGTACCTGTAAAGATCTGATTACCTGAAAAGACTTGCATTCCAACCATTATCTTGCAATTGTGTCTTGTCTTATATGCTGTGTTTGTGAAACACACCTCTCCACTCACCTGATGAAGGAGCAGCGCTCCGAAAGCTCGTGATCCCAAATAAACCTCTTAGACTTTAACCTGGTGTTGAGACTTCTTACTGTGCCCACCCTAGTCCAATGCTGGCATCTCCACACCACTTAAGATACTCCTTTAAACCTATCACATTGGTGCTTATTCTGATGCCCAGTGTCAAAACTTTTATTAATACACTCAATTTCCTTGGGATTTTGCCATGTAAAATGCACTATATGGATGAAAGTTGTAACTCTATCCATAATAAAAAGAACACACGAACATCCAAATAAAACACCCTGCTTTTCTAATCGTTTGATCACTTAAAATAAAGCTCTGAGCCATACATACCAGGAATATCCTAGATTTGCAAAATGCACCCCCATCACTTCCCCAAGCCCAATCCTGTATTGTTAAACAATCCCAGATGAGATGGAAAAGATGTCATGACTAAAACCTTAAAGCCACCGTTAATGCAAAAAAAACCTTGAAAATGTTCATCTTTTTTCATTAGAATACATGGGTGTGGAGATAGAAATTAATTTTTTTTCAAAACATGGGAGCAGGAGGCCCTCTGAAACTCCACCACTGAATCAAGGCCGATCATCAACCTAAACTTTTCCTCATCTGTCCCCTTATCTCTTCATTCCCTTAATTTCAAAATTCTATCACTATCTTGAATATATTCAACGATAGAGCATCCATAACTCTCTAGAAAAGAGGATTCCAGAGATTCACAACTATTTGAATAAGAAATTTGTCATTCGGTCCTAAATGGCTGACTCCTAATCCTGAGACATTGATCCCTAGTTCAAACCACCCCAACCAGGAATAACATACTGCCGTGCCCCTTAAACATTTTATAGATTTCAATGAGATCACCTCTTTCTTTTAAACTCTATGGAATATAAGCCTAGTCTACTCAACCTCCTAGGATAATCCTCTCATCCCAGCAATAAGACCATTAAACTTCAGTTGCACCCCCTTGAAGATAAGTATATCCTCACACATAATGAGACCAAAACTGTATACAGTACTTCAGGTGTGGTTCCATCAAGGTCCTATATAATAGTAGGCTTCCTCAGTCGTATACGCCAGTCCCATGTAATAAAGGGTAGCATAACCATTTGCTTTCCTAACAGATTGCTGCACTTTGCATATTGACTTTGTAAATTGTGTGTTAAAGGCACCCAGATTCCTGTGAACACCAATATTTCCGAGTCTTTCACCATTTAAAAAGTATTGTTTTCTAAATGTGGATAAATTCACACTTCTCCATATTAAGTTCCATTTGCCATTCTCTTATCCACTCACTTAGCCCATCTGTACCTCTCTGCAGCCTGTGTCCTCCTCACAGCTTACTTTCCCAACTAACTTTGTAATGTCAGCAAACTTGAAACATGTTACAGTTGGTCACTTTACCCAAGATGTGGAGATGCCGGCGTTGGACTGGGGTAAACACAGTAAGAAGTTTAACAACACCAGGTTAAAGTCCAACAGGTTTATTTGGTAGCAAAAGCCACACAAGCTTTCGGAGCTCTAAGCCCCACAGAATTCCCACTCACCTGAAGAAGGGGCTTAGAGCTCCGAAAACTTGTGTGGCTTTTGCTACCAAATAAACCTGTTGGACTTTAACCTGGTGTTGTTAAACTTCCCACTTTACCCAAGTCATTGATATAAATTGTAAATGGCGGAGACCCAGCATTGACACCTTGTGGCACCCCACTAGTTACGTACAGCTGCCATGCCAAAAATGAACCATTAATTGTCCTTTAGCATACCCTCCGTTCAAACAAATACATTTCCCCAATTCCAGGAGTCCTAATTTTGTGTTATAACCTCCTGAATGGCACCTTATCAAATGTATTCTGAAAATCCAAATACACAAACTGGTTCTCATTTTTTCCTCTCTTTAAAATCTTGAAAGGTTGGGACAAGGTAAGTAGGACCAGAGTGTTTTAATAATTATGGGACCAGGGCAGAAGCAACTTCCTTTCAAAGTTGAGCATGTAGAATTCACTTTAGAGGTTTGTGTTAGGTCACCATTCAAGATTGGAAAGAGGGAAAATCAGTGAAAAGGGGTTGAAGAGATATAAACAGTGTGTGTGAGAGAGTGGGAAAGGTGATTAGCGCTACGTTCTCACACAGACATACTGGCTGGGCAGAACGGCCGGTTTCTATGTTCTAATTTCAACGGCACTATGGGAGGTGGGAGCAGAAGAGGAGAGTTTGAGAAGACTTTGCTGTGTAGTCTTTGATGTAAATGGATAAAATGCACAATTAGACCAGAAATGTCACCACAACAATTGTACAAAATATTAGTTAGTTCACAGAAAATGTATGATGTTTTAGACATTTTATTACAGAAAGAACATTAAAGCATGCATTTATAGGCAAGAATAGAAAAATTAGATCCAAGATGAGGGGCATAAGATATTGGGGCTATTCCACTGAATCAGGGAAGGCCAAGAAGAGTTATGTAGCTTCTTTTTTAAAGTACAGACATAGAGAAATACATTTCTTCCTCTAGCTGGGGAATCAGCGATGATAAGATCATCAAGTCATCACAATGAGTACCAGAAAGTGGGGGCAAAGAAAAGTGTCTTTATGCAGAGTTGCTGGATCATCGAATGCTTTGCCACCAAGAGTAGCTTGAAGCATCAACCACTGCATCCAGAGAAAGATTCAAGGCTATGGAGAGGGGAGCATTGGGATCATTTTGATTTCTGTAGCAAACAGCTGGCATAGACATAATGGACCAAATGGCTTCCTTCCGAGTCATAAACGTCTTCTGTTCTATGGTTTATTGAACACACAACTTGGATGAGAAATGGCTGCAACAAGTTATATAGAGAATGCACACTGGGAGACTTGTGGCATATGGGAAATAAACTGCAAATACGCTGACTATAACTCATAAGCACCATAGGCATGAGTTAATTTACAGTAGCCACAGCATATTCCAATCAAGCAAGAGAATTTGAAAAAGTTACACAAGTTCAATTAACTCTGTGGCACTCTGGTGAACATAGCAGATTTAGAAACCAGCATGTGATTTACATAAAGATTAATAAACTCAAAATGATGAAAAATATTTTGCTGTATAAACCTTTTTATTTGATTCAATTGTGTTTTTATATCAGAACTGAAAGCAAAGGTTTATGGACATCTGCAGAGCGAGAGACTGAATTATTTCTTTAAAATTGTCACAATAGTTATAACAATATTTCAATACCTTTTGCTGTTGGTAGATTACCAGGAAATAACCTGTACATAAACACATAAAATATTGTGCAATGTACTGGATTATGCAAATACAACATGCTACTTTTTCTGACATGATGATAAATAGTTTTAACATTTTAAAGCTCGATAGGCAGCAAATCCACTATATAACACCACCCGCATTGGATATGCCAAGAAATCATTCATGTGCCACTAATGATGAACCATGTCAAACTAATAAGTTTCCATCCTCTCCATTTTAAGACTTTTGCTGTTAATTTGGGCAGTCAAGTGAGGGCTGTCAGTATTAGAGAATGGGACATTCTCCATTCCAGCTACTACAGCATCAAGAACTCTCAAGTTAGATGTAGGATTTGGAAAACAAAGTTCTGCTGCAACAATAAACCTCAGCCCATCTCTGTCATCCCTTCTGTTTCACACACACTAAGCAGTCATTCCGTTGCTTGTACGAGAAGACTTATATGCTGAAATTAAATTTTGCAAGTCCTAATTTAATTTAAAAACCAGTTAGATTGTAGCATTCGAACACAATCGACCTCAAATACAAATTGTAACATTTCTTAACAGAAAAGCTGCATCACACAACTGATTAATTACCCAAATCAGAAAGTCACTTTAATTTGCATATTCCATATCATTAATAGAAATTTGTATCACTGCAGATTTACTTAAGATTCTGCAATTCAGACATCAATACACTGCACTAAAGGAATTACATTCAGTGTTGCTTTAATATAGTAAGAAACTGGCTAAATTAAAACATTATGATCAAGTCCAAAGATGTGCGGGTTAGGTTGATTGGCCATGCTAAAAATTGCCCTTAGTGTCCTGAGATGCGTAGGTTAGAGGGATTAGTGGGTAAATATGTAGGGATATGGGGGTAGGGCCTGGGTGGGATTGTGGTCGGTGCAGACTCAATGGGCCGAATGGCCTCTTTCTGTACTGTAGGGTTTCTATGATTTCTAAGTTCACATGAAATGATAAGTACCGACAGTTTAACTTAATCCAAATATGCAACCCGAAAGAAAAATTAAATGAATTTTATACAACATTTTATGATTCTTTGCTATTAAACTTACTCAAAAACATATTCAGCGCTAATTAATGGTACATCACTGGGCAAACAACAATAAGCACACTCAAAATGTGGGGACAGGGTTATGTTACACATATTTATAAAATTAGGATAATCAGTGATACTTTTACACAAACAGAATCACCTCTGCAAGCAAGAAACTAATATTAAGAGTAGGCACTTTCCAGTGGAATTGAAGAAGGGGCCAAATTAATCGAGGGGGTAGGGCAGGGGATATAGACTGCTCAGAAATAATTATGGTCTTTGATAGCTAAATTGGGCTTGCAACAAAATTCAATCCTAAAGGATTAATACCAATGTAAAACTGACTTCTCTACCCTCTTTTCTCGACTGTCTTGCTAATATTAGTAGATGAGTTGGGGAGCCAGTGCCAAAGTTCAAATCCAATGTTTGCTTGTAAGGGCATCCTTTAGATGTGGGAAATTAGTATAATGTCCACACGATGATATATTCATGCAGAACTGGAATTACGGCATTTTTCTCAAAAATTATGAGATGACACCTTTGTCCAGGTCAAACTAATGACAACTTTAAGACAGCTGGTTAACGCTCTAAAAAACAAACAAAATGTCATCACAACAACAGTTCAACATACGTAGTAAACTTATTTAAATAATCAATTGCTGCTGACAACACAACTATCAGGGTTTAAAACACAGACTTGTGACAAGTCATTTCTTCACCCAAGAAACAGTTTGATTAGGCTCCATCTACAATAGTTTTCATCATGAACCACATATTTTTTCCATTAAATTGCCTTAACTAACTCAAGTTTGTTGTAAAGATGCTGGCTCACTCATCTTTGCTGGAGTTCAAGAAGATTTTGAAAGAACACATCTCTTGTTATGCTTCCTATTTTCATAAGATCTCCAATGGCTTTGCATTCTTCCCACTGGTCATTCCATTTAGTATTAGTGTCCTTTTTGAAAGCCTTAGCTAAGAAATGGGGATATTTAAAATGTATTCTTTTTAATTTAAAATAAAAAGCACAAAAACAACTGCTGATCCAAGGACTGCATGCAGAAAGAATTCAGAGCCAGATTTTTAACAACTCGGTCATTTTTGAAGCCTAACAGCAACCGGTAGGAACTCAGAACAATATTGAGAAAAATTTTGAATTCAACTCCCATATTAAAGACGACCCAATGATTGGTCTTTAGTTTACACTCTTGAATGGAAGAGGTGTCCAGCACAAGGAAACGTTTATTTATTAGTGTCACAAGTAGGCTTACATTAACACTGCAATGAAGTTACTGTGAAAATCCCCTAGTTGCCACACTCCAGCCCCTGTTCGGGTATGCTGAGGGAGAATTTAACATTTCCAATGCACCTAACCAGTCTTTCGGACTGTGGGAGGAAATCCACGCAGACACGGGGAGAATGTGCAGACTCCACACAGACAGTGACCCAAGTCAAAATCGAACCCAGGTTCCTGACGCTGTGGTGCAGCAGTGCTAACCACTGTGCCACCGTGCGAAAGGAGAGAACTAAAAGAGAAATTCTAGAAGTAAAGTCACTATTCGAAAGATTTTACATTTACATGGCGTCTTTCAGGACCAGAGCCTGCAGCAAGTGTTTTACTGGCAATTAAGTGCTTTTGAAGTATGGTGACTGTTGTAATGTAGGAATTGTAGTCAATTTCCACATTGCAAGGCCCCCACAAACAGTAATGAGATAATGATCAAATAATCTGTTCTTAGCGCTGTTGGTTGAGGGATAAATATTGGCCAGGACACCAAATTAAGTCAAGTCAACTGCCTGCAACCTAACATGACAATCAGACGCACCAGACTGGAAATTAAATTAACTACACTAATTCGACACCAAAAGACTGCAAAAGAATGAAGAAGAGGCAGATAATTTTAAGAATGTGTGCGTATGTTTGTACACATGCATCTCAGAACGGCAAAAATCAAAAGCGGATTTGCACCATTTTGACCATAGTTTGCCAGAAGTCATGCTGTTACATTTAAGTATGAGCTGCAGCTTCAATTTTAAATACCTGAAAAAATAATGATTACATTCTGTGGCTTTGATATCATGGAGAAGTTGATTAAAATGGAAGGCCGTACATTAAGTAAATACATGCAATGAAATAAAATGCTCAGATGATATATTGCACTTAATTTTGTTCCCCAATGTCAATATCTCATTAAACACTGCCATGTTTAGTCAGAAACTGAGTTTCTATATAGCATAAACTCATTTTTGCCTGGATTATTGTGGACTAATATGGAAAATCAGAAACACTGATGTAAGAAGAGAACATTGAAAGATAAATGCAGTTAGCTAGCGTGTAACATGTCTTGGAATCCCCCATTTGGGAGAAAAAAATTAGCTGGAATTCACAAATTGAATTACACTTCTACGCTAAAACCCCTCGATCAAGCTCAGTATATTCTGGATGCCAGATTTAGTTACAAATCCTGTTTCTGTAGAGGTTAAATGTTTTACATTATTTTTTCTTGAGAGGTTTACATACTTCAGTAATATTTTGATGAGCTCATGATATTGGACACTACAAACTGTTGAAATGCAGAATAAATCATGTAGTGGTGATGGGGTGATGCCAAGCTGATATACACCTCTTGAGAGAGAAAATTTGAGATGAGAATGATTCAAAGTGGGTGGAGCACCCATTCTTGGTACTGTAGTACAGCAATACGGCAAGCAGGGAATGGATTACTCCTCTTCTACAACTGACAGTGCACCATGAAGCAGGTCAAGGGTCCAACACCTTCACAAGTAAGTGAGCCAAATAACATGACAGTTATTCTCATTTGTTTCCTCCAATAAACTATATAGAGAACTATGGAGTGCAATTTTAATTTAATTTGATGAGGCTGAGCATAATCAAGCAACTGCTTGAGTTATTGTCAAATAACTTGAGGAAATATCTCAGTTAAAGTGTCCTCTATTTTTAGTAAGCTTAAAAGTCAGTTCCAACTGGCTAAGCATCATGAAAGAACTAAGGGGTACAGTTTGACTCACCACGAAGCATCAGTGCTACTGCTGCAAAGTGAAAGATCAAAAACAGAACCATATAAAAGATGTGATCCAAAGTATTAAATTCATATAAACAAAAGGTCTTAAAGAAAACTAGCAACCCTGGGCAAGCACCTAAAATGTAACATACCAATTATTTGGTCAGAGCACCTGCCAAAGGCTGATCTGGATTTTGCCAAATTCAGTTTTTCACGCACACCTGTGCTTTTTTTGTTGGCCTTTTAGTTCAATTTTAATAGTGATGTTTGAAATATCACTGAATGAAACATGCAGGTTGAGCCATTCATAAACGAAATGATCTCTGTCTGAAGTGCAGAGTATAAACTTATTTACAAGTTTGAATTCTATGGAGTATGAAACCAGCAAGATGAACCTGAACTTTCCACACATGAAATTGAAGTAATTTCATGACAGACTAAATATAATAAGTTCAATTTTTCAAAACAATTACACTTTACTACGAAAGAACAACATAATTAATCCAAATTCAGTGTATTTGCTTAAATACAAGAGACACAGCAGAAACCAACCAGAGCAATGTCACATTTCCTAAAGGCAAAATAACTACAACAGATTTTTTAAAAAGTTCTAATGCCATGTACATTCTTTTGAATACACAATTAAGACTTCAATTCAAATAAAAGCTTATTTAAACATAAACATACTGAACAAACACATTTCAAACAGAAGTGCATTTTCTGTTTATAAAATCTAAAAACCCAAGATTCCTCACATTTCTGGGCAAATCTTTGACTTAAAAAAAAAATCAAAGCAAAGTTAAGGAAATCCTCTGAGCACCAAGGAGCATCTTTCATACTACTTACCACACTAGAACAGCATGGCGTCATTAATTTTACCTCTCAAGCTAATGCAAAACATGTCAAAAATTAAAAACGGCATACTTTTAATCCCAGATGAAACCATTTTAAAGCACACCAAGCAAACCCCTGCTTCATACGTGAGCCATTAAGCACACACCTACTCAACCAAGTCAAGGCACTGTGGTACAGTACTTCCATTTCATCACCTTCCACAACAATAAACTAGCTGAAGCAAAGAAACAAGAACCTCAAACACTCCAATAAGCCATTCCTCCATTTCCCTGCAGGTAACACAGGCACATCTGAAAGGTTGTGGGGGGGGGGGGGGAATAAAAACTGCAACCGATGAAGGAAAAAACGAGACCTCTCCATCTTCCAATAACAATACCCTGGTACAAGAACATCACCCCTTTCCAGAAGGGAAGGGAAGGAAAACACCCCCCCCCCCTTTCCAAAAGATCTTCCAGCAGAACATTAACACACAAAACCTCCCCCCCCAAAAAAAATTCATTCACATAACATGGGGGGGGGAATAATTTCACCAGATTCGGTGTACATTTTGGAAGAAGAACCTTGGGCCACAGCCTGCATTTGGGTTTCAAGTTCTGGAGAGGGAGGGAGAAAAAGCAGCAGCATAAAAACACATCCATTAAATGCAAAAAATAAAACTATTGGGGTTTTTTTAATAGAATAAACCAGGAGGAGGAAGAGGAGGAGGAGAGGGGTGGTTTACAGTACCTGTGCCATCGCTGGCTGAGAGAGCCGGGGAGGAGATTTTAGGCCGCTTGGCTGAAGGCGGTCCGTCCAGGAGATTCTCTGCCATTTCTTCCCCCAAATTTAGAGAGAGGAAAGATTACACTTTACAACTTTTTTGGGGGGAGGAGGAGGACGAATTCAACCCCTCCAAAAAAAAAACACACACACACCAGAGAGCGAGGAAAAAAAAACTGCGAATCAATCGAGGGATTCAGTCTCCCCCCTTGACCATTCGCCGTAAAAAATTTTGGGGGGGGGGTGTGGGGGGGAAAAAAGCTATCTTTTTTTAAAAAATAAGCAATTATTAATCTCTTTCCCCCTCCCCTTCTATCCCTCAGGAGCCTAAGGCCTAATGCTAAGGCCCAGGCCTTTTCGGTCGATCGTCCATGGGCAATAAGAACCAACCTTTCCCCCCCCCCCCCCCCCTCTCTCCTCCCTCTCTCTCCTCCCCCTTTCCCTCCACCACCCAAAAAAAGATTGAGAAAGGAAGAAGGGGATAGAGAGAGGGGAGAGAGAGAGAGGAAGAGGAGGGGAGGATGGTGAGAGGGAAGAGAGAGGAGGAATAAAAAAAAAGAGGGGAGAAAAATTAAAAGAGAGATTTAAAGTTAGGACGGCTTCTCTGAGGAAAACCACATCACACCTTTCTCCCTCTCTCCCCACCCCCCCAAATAAAAAAATCACTTCAGAAACCGTCTCCCCTTCCACATTCTGACATACATGTTAAATAATTTAAAAGAAATAAAAATAAGAACCCCCACCTCCCCACACACACAGAGAGGAGGAGGGGGGGGAAGAAACCTCTCTATTTTAAAAACAGATTCGATGGAGACAAGATTCCCCTCTCTCTCTCTCCCCTGAAGAGAAAAGCTCTCCTTCACAAGGGGGGAGAAAAAAAAATTTTTTTTTCCTCTCTCTGGTTGAGGAACCGTTTTTTTTTAAAAATGTTTTTTTTTGGAGGTTTTTTCTCTCTCTTTTCCTTTTAAATAACGGACTCGGCGTTAAAAATTTAAGTTTCCCCCTCCTCCCTCCACTACTTTTTCCCCCTTTTCCCCCCCCCCCGCTGTATTGCTGATATATTCCTCCCCCCCTCTCTCTCTCCCCTTTCCTGTCCTTTTCTTCAATCAATCCTCACCAGCCCAAGGATTTCTTTTTTTCCCCCTCTCTCTTTCCTTTTTTTTCCCCACCCTCTTCTCTCTCTCTTCCTCTGTCTGTCTGTCTGTCGCTCCCTTCTCTCTCTCTCTCTCAGTCTCCGTCTCCCTCTCCTCTCCTCATAACAAAATGGCGGCTTGTTGTTCTCTGGGCGAGAGCGCAAGCGACGTGAGAAGGGAGAAGGCCCCGGAGCTCCCCTTCGGCTCCGCTCGGCCCCGGCCGCCGGAAACTGCCGAACGCCCGCCCCCCCACGTGACCTCCCGGCTCCACCGGGCCTCCCGCATTACGTCATTTAACCCCCTCTTCCCCAGACTCCTGCAACAGCAGAGAAAGAGGACGTGGTGGGGTTTGCACTGACTGGGAGCGAGGAGGTGGGGTTTGCATTGACTGGCAGAGAGGGGAGGTGGGGTTTGCATTGACTGGGAGAGAGGGGAGGTGGGGGTTGCACTGACTGGGAGAGAGGGGAGGTGGGGGTTGCACTGACTGGGAGAGAGGGGAGGTGGGCTTTGCACTGACTGGGAGAGGGGAAGTGGGGTTTGTATTGACTGGGGAGGTGGGGTTTGTATTGACTGGGGAGGTGGGGTTTGCACTGACTGGGAGAGAGGGGAGGTGGGGGTTGCATTGACTGGGAGAGAGGGGAGGTGGGGTTTGCATTGACTGGGAGAGAGGGGAGGTGGGGTTTGCACTGACTGGGAGAGAGGGGAGGTGGGGTTTGCATTGACTGGGAGAGAGGGGAGGTGGGGTTTGCATTGACTGGGAGAGAGGGGAGGTGGGGTTTGCACTGACTGGGAGAGAGGGGAGGTGGGGTTTGCATTGACTGGGAGAGAGGGGAGGTGGGGTTTGCACTGACTGGGAGAGAGGGGAGGTGGGGGTTGCACTGACTGGGAGAGAGGGGAGGTGGGGGTTGCACTGACTGGGAGAGAGGGGAGGTGGGGTTTGCACTGACTGGGAGAGAGGGGAGGTGGGGGTTGCACTGACTGGGAGAGAGGGGAGGTGGGGGTTGCACTGACTGGGAGAGAGGGGAGGTGGGGTTTGCACTGACTGGGAGAGAGGGGAGGTGGGGTTTGCACTGACTGGGAGAGAGGGGAGGTGGGGGGTACACTGACTGGGAGAGAGGGGAGGTGGGGGTTGCACTGACTGGGAGAGAGGGGAGGTGGGGTTTGCACTGACTGGGAGAGAGGGGAGGTGGGGTTTGCATTGACTGGGAGAGGGGAAGTGGGGTTTGTATTGACTGGGGGAGGTGGGGTTTGCACTGACTGGGGGAGGTGGGGGTTGCACTGACTGGGGGAGGTGGGGGTTGCACTGACTGGGGGAGGTGGGGGTTGCACTGACTGGGGGAGGTGGGAGGTGGGGGTTGCACTGACTGGTAGAGAGGGGAGGTGGGTTTGCACTGACTGGGAGAGAGGGGAGGTGGGGTTTGCATTGACTGGGAGAGAGGGGAGGTGGGGGTTGCACTGACTGGGAGAGAGGGGAGGTGGGGTTTGCACTGACTGGGAGAGAGGGGAGGTGGGGGTTGCACTGACTGGGAGAGAGGGGAGGTGGGGTTTGCACTGACTGGGAGAGAGGGGAGGTGGGGGTTGCACTGACTGGGAGAGAGGGGAGGTGGGGGTTGCACTGACTGGGAGAGAGGGGAGGTGGGGTTTGCACTGACTGGGAGAGAGGGGAGGTGGGGGTTGCACTGACTGGGAGAGAGGGGAGGTGGGGGTTGCACTGACTGGGAGAGAGGGGAGGTGGGGTTTGCATTGACTGGGAGAGAGGGGAGGTGGGGTTTGCATTGACTGGGAGAGGGGAAGTGGGGTTTGTATTGACTGGGGAGGTGGGGTTTGCACGGACTGGGGGAGGTGGGGGTTGCACTGACTGGGGGAGGTGGGGGTTGCACTGACTGGGGGAGGTGGGGGTTGCACTGACTGGGGGAGGTGGGGGTTGCACTGACTGGGAGAGAGGGGAGGTGGGGGTTGCACTGACTGGTAGAGAGGGGAGGTGGGTTTGCACTGACTGGGAGAGAGGGGAGGTGGGGTTTGCATTGACTGGGAGAGAGGGGAGGTGGGGGTTGCACTGACTGGGAGAGAGGGGAGGTGGGGTTTGCACTGACTGGGAGAGAGGGGAGGTGGGGTTTGCATTGACTGGGAGAGAGGGGAGGTGGGGTTTGCATTGACTGGGAGAGAGGGGAGGTGGGGTTTGCATTGACTGGGAGAGAGGGGAGGTGGGGTTTGCATTGACTGGGAGAGAGGGGAGGTGGGGTTTGCATTGACTGGGAGAGAGGGGAGGTGGGGTTTGCATTGACTGGGAGAGAGGGGAGGTGGGGTTTGCATTGACTGGGAGAGAGGGGAGGTGGGGTTTGCATTGACTGGGAGAGAGGGGAGGTGGGGGTTGCACTGACTGGGAGAGAGGGGAGGTGGGGGTTGCACTGACTGGGAGAGAGGGGAGGTGGGCTTTGCACTGACTGGGAGAGGGGAAGTGGGGTTTGTATTGACTGGGGAGGTGGGGGTTGCATTGACTGGGAGAGAGGGGAGGTGGGGGTTGCATTGACTGGGAGAGAGGGGAGGTGGGGGTTGCATTGACTGGGAGAGAGGGGAGGTGGGGTTTGCATTGACTGGGAGAGAGGGGAGGTGGGGTTTGCACTGACTGGGAGAGAGGGGAGGTGGGGTTTGCATTGACTGGGAGAGAGGGGAGGTGGGGTTTGCATTGACTGGGAGAGAGGGGAGGTGGGGTTTGCACTGACTGGGAGAGAGGGGAGGTGGGGTTTGCATTGACTGGGAGAGAGGGGAGGTGGGGTTTGCATTGACTGGGAGAGAGGGGAGGTGGGGGTTGCACTGACTGGGAGAGAGGAGAGGTGGGGGTTGCACTGACTGGGAGAGAGGGGAGGTGGGGTTTGCACTGACTGGGAGAGAGGGGAGGTGGGGGTTGCACTGACTGGGAGAGAGGGGAGGTGGGGGTTGCACTGACTGGGAGAGAGGGGAGGTGGGGTTTGCACTGACTGGGAGAGAGGGGAGGTGGGGGTTGCACTGACTGGGAGAGAGGGGAGGTGGGGGTTGCACTGACTGGGAGAGAGGGGAGGTGGGGTTTGCATTGACTGGGAGAGAGGGGAGGTGGGGTTTGCATTGACTGGGAGAGGGGAAGTGGGGTTTGTATTGACTGGGGAGGTGGGGTTTGCACTGACTGGGGGAGGTGGGGGTTGCACTGACTGGGGGAGGTGGGGGTTGCACTGACTGGGGGAGGTGGGGGTTGCACTGACTGGGGGAGGTGGGGGTTGCACTGACTGGGAGAGAGGGGAGGTGGGGGTTGCACTGACTGGTAGAGAGGGGAGGTGGGTTTGCACTGACTGGGAGAGAGGGGAGGTGGGGTTTGCATTGACTGGGAGAGAGGGGAGGTGGGGGTTGCACTGACTGGGAGAGAGGGGAGGTGGGGTTTGCACTGACTGGGAGAGAGGGGAGGTGGGGTTTGCATTGACTGGGAGAGAGGGGAGGTGGGGTTTGCATTGACTGGGAGAGAGGGGAGGTGGGGGTTGCACTGACTGGGAGAGAGGGGAGGTGGGGGTTGCACTGACTGGGAGAGAGGGGAGGTGGGCTTTGCACTGACTGGGAGAGGGGAAGTGGGGTTTGTATTGACTGGGGAGGTGGGGGTTGCATTGACTGGGAGAGAGGGGAGGTGGGGGTTGCATTGACTGGGAGAGAGGGGAGGTGGGGGTTGCATTGACTGGGAGAGAGGGGAGGTGGGGTTTGCATTGACTGGGAGAGAGGGGAGGTGGGGTTTGCACTGACTGGGAGAGAGGGGAGGTGGGGTTTGCATTGACTGGGAGAGAGGGGAGGTGGGGTTTGCATTGACTGGGAGAGAGGGGAGGTGGGGTTTGCACTGACTGGGAGAGAGGGGAGGTGGGGTTTGCATTGACTGGGAGAGAGGGGAGGTGGGGTTTGCATTGACTGGGAGAGAGGGGAGGTGGGGGTTGCACTGACTGGGAGAGAGGGGAGGTGGGGGTTGCACTGACTGGGAGAGAGGGGAGGTGGGGTTTGCACTGACTGGGAGAGAGGGGAGGTGGGGGTTGCACTGACTGGGAGAGAGGGGAGGTGGGGGTTGCACTGACTGGGAGAGAGGGGAGGTGGGGTTTGCACTGACTGGGAGAGAGGGGAGGTGGGGGTTGCACTGACTGGGAGAGAGGGGAGGTGGGGGTTGCACTGACTGGGAGAGAGGGGAGGTGGGGTTTGCATTGACTGGGAGAGAGGGGAGGTGGGGTTTGCATTGACTGGGAGAGGGGAAGTGGGGTTTGTATTGACTGGGGAGGTGGGGTTTGCACTGACTGGGGGAGGTGGGGGTTGCACTGACTGGGGGAGGTGGGGGTTGCACTGACTGGGGGAGGTGGTTGTTGCACTGACTGGGAGAGAGGGGAGGTGGGGGTTGCACTGACTGGTAGAGAGGGGAGGTGGGTTTGCACTGACTGGGAGAGAGGGGAGGTGGGGTTTGCATTGACTGGGAGAGAGGGGAGGTGGGGGTTGCACTGACTGGGAGAGAGGGGAGGTGGGGTTTGCACTGACTGGGAGAGAGGGGAGGTGGGGTTTGCATTGACTGGGAGAGAGGGGAGGTGGGGTTTGCATTGACTGGGAGAGAGGGGAGGTGGGGTTTGCATTGACTGGGAGAGAGGGGAGGTGGGGTTTGCATTGACTGGGAGAGAGGGGAGGTGGGGTTTGCATTGACTGGGAGAGAGGGGAGGTGGGGTTTGCATTGACTGGGAGAGAGGGGAGGTGGGGTTTGCATTGACTGGGAGAGAGGGGAGGTGGGGTTTGCATTGACTGGGAGAGAGGGGAGGTGGGCTTTGCACTGACTGGGAGAGAGGGGAGGTGGGGGTTGCACTGACTGGGAGAGAGGGGAGGTGGGGGTTGCACTGACTGGGAGAGAGGGGAGGTGGGCTTTGCACTGACTGGGAGAGGGGAAGTGGGGTTTGTATTGACTGGGGAGGTGGGGTTTGTATTGACTGGGGAGGTGGGGTTTGCACTGACTGGGGGAGGTGGGGTTTGCACTGACTGGGGGAGGTGGGGTTTGCACTGACTGGGGGAGGTTGGGGGTTGCACTGACTGGGGGAGGTGGGGGTTGCACTGACTGGGGGAGGTGGGGGTTGCACTGACTGGGGGAGGTGGGGTTTGCACTGACTGGGGGAGGTGGGGGTTGCACTGACTGGGGAAGGTGGGGGTTGCATTGACTGGGAGAGAGGGGAGGTGGGGGTTGCACTGACTGGGAGAGAGGGGAGGTGGGGGTTGCACTGACTGGGAGAGGTGGGTTTGCACTGACTGGGAGAGAGGGGAGGTGGGGGTTGCATTGACTGGGAGAGTTGGGTTTGCACTGACTGGGAGAGAGGGGAGGTGGGGTTTGCATTGACTGGGAGAGAGGGGAGGTGGGGTTTGCATTGACTATGGGAGGGGAGGATTTGATTTATTATTGTCACATGTATTAACATACAGTGGAAAGTATTGTTTCTTGCACGCTATACAGACAAAACATACCGTTCATAGAGAAGGAAATGAGAGCAGAATGTAGTGTTACAGTCATAGCTGGAGGTAGAGAAAGATCAACTTAGTGCGAGGTAGGTCTTGATGCGACAGCAGCAGGGAAGAAGCTGTTCTTGAGTCGGTTGGTACGTGACCTCAGACTTTGTATCTTTTTCCCGACGGAAGAGGGTGGAATAGAGAATGTCCGGGGCGTGTGGGTTTCCTCCGGGTGCTCCGGTTTCCTCCCACAGTCCAAAGATGTGCGGGTTAGGTTGATTGGCCAGGTTAAAAATTGCCCCTTAGAGTCCTGGGATGCGTGGATTAGCGGGTAAATATGTGGGGGTGGGGCCTGGGTGGGATTGTGGTCGGTGCAGACTTGATGGGCCGAATGGCCTCCTTCTGCACTGTAGGGTTTCTATGATTTCTTAATTATGCTGGCTGCTTTGCCGAGGCAGCGGGAAGTGTAGACGGAGTCAATGGATGGGAGGCTGGTTTGCATAATGGGTCGGGCTACATACACGACCTTTTGTAGTTCCTTGCGGTCTTGGGCAGAGCAGGAGCCATACCAAGCTGTGATACAACCAGAAAGAATGCTTTCTATGGTGCATCTGTAAAAGGCAGTGAGAGTCGTTGCTGACATGCCGAATTTCCTTAGTCTTCTGAGAAATTAGAGGCGTTGGTTGTGTGCATTGACAGAGACGGGAGGTGGGTTGCATTGACTGAATTTTTTTGGACTTTTATTTGGTGCAAGTATTCTGGAAATAAATATCTATCTTCCCTTCCCCTTTCATCTTGAGTTTGCAATAAATTGTTTATTTATTAGTGTCACAACTATGCCTCCAAAAATGTGCAGGTTAGGTGGATTGTCCGTGCTAAATTGCCCCTTAGTGTCCCAAGATGCGTAGGTTAGGGGGATTAGTGGGCTAAATATTTGGGGTCACGGGGAACAGGTCTGGGTGGGATTGCCCCTTAGTGTCGGGAGATTACGTGGGGTTACAAGGATAGGACCTGGGAGGGATTGTTGTTGGTGCAGACTCAATGGGCCGAATGGCCTCCTTCTGTGCAGTAGGGATTCTATGTCTAAGTTGGTTTACGTTAACACGGCAATGAAGTTACTGTGAAAATCCCCCCCATGTCGCCAAACTCCGGCACCTGTTTGGGTACACTGAGGGAGAATTTAGACTGGCCATCAAATGACACGTCTTTCAGACTGTGGGAGGAAACTGCAGCACCCAGAGGAAACGGACAATGGGCAGACTCAGTGCACATAGTGACCCAAGCCGGGAATCGAACTTGGGTCACTGGCGCGGTGAGGCAGCACGGCTAGCCACTGTGCTGCCCAGCTATGATTAAGAGAGGGGTGGTGATTTGCATTGACTGAGAGAGGGGAGGTGGTTTGCTTTGATTCTTTTTGGGCTTTTTTTCTGGTGTAAGATATTTATTTCCAAAACACTATCTTCCCCTCCCCTTTCATGTTGCATTTGCGCAAACAATTGTGCAGGAATTCCCTTCTTTCGCTTTCTCCATACGCACAGAATCAGAATTCATTTAAGGTTTATTTATTCGTGTCACAAGTAGGCTTACATTAACACTGCAATGGAGTTACTGTGAAAATCCCCTAGTTGCCACACTCCGGCGCCTGTTCGGGTTACACTGAGGCAATGCATCCAACCAGCACATCTTTCGGACTGTGAAAGGAAACTGGACCACCCAGTGGAAATGCACGCAGACACAGAGAACATTGATTGACTGAGAGAGGAGAGATGGTTTGCATTTGATTTAATTTATTATTGTCACACGTATTAGTTTGCAGTGAAAAGTATTGTTTCTTGCACGCTATACCTTTCAGACCTGAGGTGAGGAGATATTTCCTCACCCAGAGAGTAGTGAATTCACTACCACAGAAAGTAGTTGAGGCGAAAACATTTGTGTGATTTCAAGAAGGAATTAGGTGTAGCTCTTGGGGTTAAAGGGATATGGGTATCCCATAGGGGGGGATCAGGATAATGATTTGATTTATTCTTACCACATGTATTGGTATACAGTGAAAAGTATTGTTTCTTGTGCGTTATACAGACAAAGCATACCGTATATAGGGAAGGAAAGGAGAGAGTGCAAAATGTAGTGTGACAGTCATAGCTAGGGTGTAGAGAAAGATCAACTTAATGAGAGGTAGATCCATTCAAAAGTCTGATGGCAGCAGGGAAGAAGTTGTTTTTGAGTCGGTCGGGGTCGTGATCTCAGATTTTTTATCGTTTTCTCGACGGAAGAAGAGAGAATGTCCGGGGTGCGTGGGGCCCTTGTTTATGCTGGCTGCTTTTCTGAGGCAGCGGGAAGTGTAGATGGAGTCAATGGGTGGGAGGCTGGTTTGACTGATGGACTGGGCTTCGTTCACTACTCTTTGTAGTTTATTGAGGTCTTGGACAGAGCAGGAGCTATACTAAGCTGTGATACAACCAGAAAGAATGCTTTCCATGGTGCATCTGTAAAAGTTGGTGAGAGTTGTAGTGGACATGCCAAATTTCCTGAGTCTCCTAAAGAAAATAGAAGTGCTGGTGGGCTTTCTTAGCTATAGCGTAAGAATGGGGGGACCAGGACAGGTTATTGGTGATCTGGACACCTAAAAACCTGACGGTCTTGATAATTTCTACTTCATACCTGTTGATGTAGACAGGGGCATGTCCTCCAGCACGCTTCCTGAAGTCGCTGACAACCTCCTTCGTTTTGTTGACATGGAGGGAGAGATTATTATCGTCGCATCAGTTCACCAGATTCTCTGTCTCGACATTGTTTGAGATCTGTCCCACTATGGTGGTGTCATCAGCAAACTTGAAAATCGAGTTGGAGGGGAATTTGGCCACACAGTCATAGGTGTATAAGGAGTACAGTAAGGGGCTGAGGACACAGCTTTGTGGGGCACCGGTGTTGAGGATGGGAGGGGAGGTGGTTTCCATTGACTGAGAGAGGGGAGGTGGTTTGCATTGATTGAAACTTTTTTGGGACACTTTTATTTCCAAAATATTATCGTCTCCCCTTTCATCTTGGGTTTGCACAAATAATTTATTTATTTATTTATTTATTAGTGCGGCGTCACGGTGGCACAGTGGTTAGCACTGCTGCTTCACAGCTCCAGGGACCTGGGTTCGATTCCCAGCTTGGGTCGCTGTCTGTGTGGAGTTTGCACATTCTCCTCGTGTCTGCGTGGGTTTCCTCCGGGTGCTCCGGTTTCCTCCCACAGTCCAAAGATGTGTGGGTTAGGTTGATTGGCCATGCTAAAATTGCCCCTTAGTGTCCTGGGATGCGTAGGTTAGAGGGATTAGTGGGTAAAAGATGTAGGGATATGGGGGTAGGGCCTGGGTGGGATTGTGGTTGGAGCAGACTCGATGGGCTGAATGGCCTCTTTCTGTGCTGTAGGGTTTCTAATATTCTAAGATTAGTGTTACAAGTGGGCTTACATTAATAATGCAATGAATTTATTGTGAAAATCCCCTTGTCGCCACACTCTGGCGCCTGTTCGGATACACTGAGGGAGAATTTAGCACGGCCAATGCACCCTAACCAGCACGTCTTATTGGAACATGGGAGGAAACCAGAGCATAAAAGATATTTATTTCCAAATTACTATCTTTCCCCTCCCTTTCATCTTGGGTTCACACAAACAATTGTGCAGGAATTCCCTTCTTTCTCTCTCTCCACATGTACAGAATCATAATTCATGCCTCTATCTATACACACACACACATGCATATTTCAGAACTTTTTCAATGGGCAAAAAATGAAAGGCAGACATCTCCATGCATAAAGCAACATTTATAATACAGCATATGGGTGGCACCATGGCACAGTGGTTCGTACTACTACCTCACAGCGCCAGGGACACGGGTTCGATTCTGGCCTCAGAAGCCTGTCTGTGCGGACTCCACACATTCTCCCCGTGTCTGCGTGGGTTTCCTCCGGGCGCTCTGGTTTCCTCCCACACTCCAAAGATGTGCGGGTTAGGTGGATTGGCCGTGCTAAATTGTCCCTGGGCCGGCATCCCCACATCATGTCAGGGGGATTAGCAGGGCAAATATGTGGGGCTATGGAATAGGGCCTGGGTGGGATTGTGGTCGGTGCAGGCTCGATGGGCCGAATGGCCTCTTCTGCACTGCAGGGATTCAAGAATCATAATTCATGTCTCTATACACACAGAAAATAAATGGCATGTTTGTCAACTTTTTTTCGAAGAGGCACAAATGAAAAGCAGAGATCTCTCCATAAAATACAATATATCACACACTATCTAGTTATACATACACACAACATAAAGGGCCAGATTATGCAGGTTTGTCAACTTTTAATATTTCTTTCCTATGTAACAATTTTATATATGTCTGTATATAGGTTCCTCGTTAGTGTAGAAGTTAGTATCCCCGCCTCAAAGGTTATGGGGGGAAAGCAGGATTAGGCTACTGAGTTGGATGATCAGCCATGATCGTAATGAATGGTGGAGCAGGCTCGAAGGGCTGAAAGGCCTCGTCCTGTTCCTATCTTCTATGTTTCTATACCCACACACAGACACACACACAAAATAAATGGCCTGGAACTTTTTCCAAAAAGGGGAAGGGAAAAGCCGAGGTAGAAGAAAATCGATGTGTGATGCTTTGTATACAGAAACAATTCTTTGATTAAAAGTTTATTTATTAGTCACAAGTAGGCTTACATTAACACTGCAATAAAGTTACTGTGAAATTCGCCACGCTCCGACGCCTGTTCGGGTACACTAAGGGTCAATCTAGCATAGCCAATGCACCCTAACCAGCACATCTTTGGACTGTGGGAGGAAACCGGAGCACCCGGAGGAAACCCACGCAGACACGGGGAAATGTGCAGACTCCGCGCAGACAGTGATCCAAGCCGGGACTCAAACCTGGGTCCCTGGCGCTGTGAGGCAGCAATGCTAACCACTGTGCCACCGTGCGATTCACATTGACTGTGAGAGGGGATGTGGTTTGCATTGATTGTAATTTTGTTTTTGGACATTTTTTTGATGCAAGATATTTATTTCCAAATTACTACCTTCCCCTTCACTTTCATCTTGGGTTTACACAAATAATTGTGCAGGAATTCCCTTCTTTCTCTCTCTCCAGACTCATAATTCATGCCTCTATCTATACACACACGCACACAGCATATTTGTCAACTTTTTCAATGGGCAAAACATTGAACATATTATACAGCACATGGGTGGCATCATGGCACAGTGGTTAGTATTACTGCCTCACAGCGCCAGGGACTCGGTTTCGATTCTGGCCTCAGAAGGCCATCTGTGCGGAGTCTGCACGTTCTCCCTGTGTTTGCGTGGGTTTCCTCCGGGTGCTCCGGTTTCCTTCCACAGTCTAAAGATGTGCAAGTTAGGTGGATTGCCCTTTGCTAAATTGTCCCTGGGTGTCAGGGGGATTAGCAGGGTAAATATGTGAGGTTACAAAATAGGGTCTGAGTGGGATTGTTATCAGTGCAGGGTCGAATGGCCTTCTTCTGCACTGTAGGGATTCTGTATTTGATTTAGTGTCACTTGTATTGGGATACAGTGAAAAGTATCGTTTCTTGTGCGTTATACAGACAAAAACATACTTTTCATAAGTACATAGGGGAAATGGAAAGCATAGGATGCAGAATATAGTGTTACAGTCATAGCTCGGGTGTAGAGAAAGATCATCTTAATATATGATAGGTCTGTTCAAAAGTTTGATCCAGTGTCTCACAATGCACATCTCTTTAACCTGTGCTTAATGCTCCCTCCACTCACATTGTCTGTATCTTTAAGACCTGGTAGGCTGTAGAGATTCGCATTCTAATCAGTATTCTGTGACTTGATTTTGTGTCTCTGCATGCCCTGTTTGAGAGCAGATTTCCACTCCATCTGACAAAGGAGCAGCACTCCGAAAGCTAATGGCATTTGCTACCAAATACACCTGTTGGACTTTAACCTGGTGTTGTTAAAACTCTTACTGTGTTTACCCCAGTCCAACGCCGGCATCTCCACATCAATAGTTTTATGGCAGCAGGGAGGAAGCTGTTCTTGAGTCGGTTGGTACGTGACCTCAGACTTTGACGGAAGAAGGTGGAAGAGAGAATGTCTGGGTTCGTGGGGTCCTTGATTATGCTGGCTGCTTTTCCGAGGCAGTGAGGAGTCTAAAAATATGCAGATTGGATGGATTGGCTATGCTAAATTGCCCCTAGTGTCGGAGGATTAGCAGGGTAGATATGTGGAGTTTACGGGCATAGGGCCTGGGTGGTATTGCTGTTGGTGCAGGCTCGATGGGCTGAATGGCCTCCTTCTGCATTGTAGGGATTCGATGAGCACAGAACCATAATTCATGCCATTATGCACACGCAAGAAAATAAATGGGATGTTAGTCAACTTTTTCAATAGGCAAAAATGAAGAGCAGAGATTTCTCCATGCATAAAATAACCTATATCACACACTATCTAGTTATACATACACACAGCATAAACGGCCAGATTATGCAGGCTTGTCAACTTTTAATATTTATTTCCGATGTCACAATTTTATATGTCTGTATATAACTTCCTCGTTAGTGTAGAGGTTAGTATCCCCGCCTCAAAGGTTATGGGGAGAAAGCAGGATTAGGCTACTGAGTTGGATGATCAGCCATGATCGTAATGAATGGGGGAACAGGCTTGAAGGGCCAAATGGCCTCCTCCTGCTCCTATCTTCTATGTTTCTATGTTTCTATACCCACACACACACACACAAAATAAAGGCCTGAAACCTTTCAAAAAGGGAAAAGGAAAAACAGTTGTAGAAGAAAATCGATGTGTAATACTTGAATATTGAAACAATTCTTTGAATAGGAATTGCCGGCTTTGTCTGCAGTAGTTTACATTGTAGCAAATAAATCTACTGCAATGTCATGTTCAAAAAAAGGATTTTTATTTCATGTATTCCAAATACAGCGCAGTGGTTAAAAAGCATAGGGAAATCACAGCAATGAACTGATCCAGTTTATGCTTAAGTTTATTCATTAGTGTCACAAGTAGGCTTACATTCACACTGCAATGAAGTTACTGTGGAAATCCCCTCGTCGCCACACTCTGGCGCCTGTTCGGGTACACTGAGGGAGAATTTAGCATAGCCAATGCACCCTAACCAGCGTGTCTTTGGACTGTGGGAGGAAACCGGAGAACCCAGTAGAAACCCAGGCAGACACTGGAAGAACACTGATTGACTGAGAGAGGAGAGGTGGGTTTCATTGACTGAGAGAGGGGAGGTGGGTTTGCACTGACTGAGAGAGGGGAGGTGGGTTTGCACTGACTGAGAGAGGGGAGGTGGGTTTGCACTGACTGAGAGAGGGGAGGTGGGTTTGCACTGACTGAGAGAGGGGAGGTGGGGTTTGCACTGACTGGGAGAGGGGAGGTGGGGTTTGCATTGACTGAGAGAAGAGAGGTGGGTTTGCACTGACTGAGAGAGGGGAGGTGGGGTTTGCACTGACTGAGAGAGGGGAGGTGGGTTTGCACTGACTGAGAGAGGGGAGGTGGGTTTGCACTGACTGAGAGAGGGGAGGTGGGTTTGCACTGACTGAGAGAGGGGAGGTGGGTTTGCACTGACTGAGAGAGGGGAGGTGGGTTTGCACTGACTGAGAGAGGGGAGGTGGGTTTGCACTGACTGAGAGAGGGGAGGTGGGGGTTGCACTGACTGAGAGAGGGGAGGTGGGTTTGCACTGACTGAGAGAGGGGAGGTGGGTTTGCACTGACTGAGAGAGGGGAGGTGGGTTTGCACTGACTGAGAGAGGGGAGGTGGGGTTTGCACTGACTGGGAGAGGGGAGGTGGGGTTTGCATTGACTGAGAGAAGAGAGGTGGGGTTTGTATTGACTGAGAGAAGAGAGGTGGGTTTGCACTGACTGAGAGAGGGGAGGTGGGATTGCACTGACTGAGAGAGGGGAGGTGGGGTTTGCACAGACTTGGAGAGGGGAGGTGGGGTTTGCACAGACTTGGAGAGGGGAGGTGGCCTTCATTGACTGAGGGGAGGTGGTTTGCATTTGACTTATTATTGTCACACGTATTAGCTTGCAGTGAAAAATATTGTTTCTTGCTCGCTATACCTTTTAGACCTGAGGAGAGGAGATATTTCCTCACCCAGAGAGTAGTGAATTCACTACCACAGAAAGTAGTTGAGGCAAAAACATTTATGTGATTTCAAGAAGGAATTAGGTGTAGCTCTTGGGGCTAAAGGGATATGGGTATCCCATAGGGGGGATCAGGATAGTGATTTGATTTATCATTGCCACATGTATTAACATACAGTGAAAACTATTGTTTCTTTCGCGTTATACAGACAAAGCATACCATTCATAGAGAAGGAAAGGAGAGGGTGCAGAATGTAGTGTTACAGTCATAGCTAGGGTGTAGAGAAAGATCAACTTAATGAGCGGTAGGTTCATTCAAAAGTCTGATGGCAGCAGGGAAGAAGTTTTTGAGTTGGTTGGAACATGTTCTCAGACTTTTGTATCTTTTTCCTGACGGAAGAAGGTGGAAGAGAGAATGTCCGGGGTGCGTGGGGTCTTTAATTATGCTTGGCTGCTTTGCCGAGGCAGCAGGAAGTGTAGACAGAGTCAATGGATGGGAGGCTGGTTTGCATGATGGATTGGGTTTTGTTCACTACTCTTTGTAGTTTATTGAAGTCCTGGGCAGAGCAGGAACCATACCAAGCTGTGATACAACCAAAAAGAATGCATTCTATGGTGCATCTGTAGAAGTTGTTCAGAGTCGTAGCTGACATGCCGAATTTCCTTAGTCTCCTGAGAAAGTAGAGGCGTTGGTGGGCTTTCTTAACTTTACTGCAGGTGCAACAGGTGATCAAGAAGGCAAATGGGATGTTGGCCTATATCGCAAGGGGGATAGAATATAAAAGCAGAGATGTCTTGCTGCATCTGTACAGGGCATTGGTGAGGCCGCAGCTGGAATACTGTGTGCAGTATCGGACCCCTTATTTGCGGAAGGATATATTGGCCTTGGAGGGAGTGCAGAGAAGGTTCATCAGGTTGATACCAGAGATGAGGGGTGTTGATTATGAGGAGAGACTGAGCAGGTTGGGTTTGTACTCGTTGGAATTTAGAAGGCTGAGGGGGGATCTTATAGAGACCTATGAGATAATGAAGGGGCTGGATAGGGTAGAGGTGGAGAGATTATTTCCACTTAGAAAGGAAGCTAGAACTAGAGGGCACAGCCTCAAAATAAAGGGGGGTCAGTTTAGGACAGAGTTGAGGAGGAACTTCTTCTCTCAGAGGGTGGTGAATCTCTGGGATTCTCTGCCCACTGAAGTGGTGGAGGCTACCTCGTTGAATATGTTTAAATCACGGATAGATGGATTCCTGATCGGTAAGGGAATTAGGGGTTATAGGGATCAGGCGGGTAAGTGGAACTGATCCACTTCAGATCAGCCATGATCTTATTGAATGGCGGGGCAGGCTCGAGGGGCTAGATGGCCTACTCCTGCTCCTATTTCTTATGTTCTTATGTTCTTACTGTTGGCATGGAGGGACCAAGACAGGTTATTGGTGATCTGGACACCTAAAAACTTGAAGGTCTCGACCATTTCTACTTTATACTCGTTGATGTCGACAGGGGCATGTCCTCCACTACGCTTCCTGAAGTTTTGTTGACATTGAGGGAGAGATTATTGTTGCCACACCAGTTCACCAGATTCTCTATCTCTTTCCTGTACTTTGTCTCGTCATTGTTTGAGATCCGACCCACTACGGTGGTGTCATCAGCAAACTTGAAAATCGAGTTGGAGGGGAATTTTGCCGCACAGTCATAGGTGTATAAGGAGTATAGTAGGGGGCTGAGAACACAGCCTTGTGGGGCACCAGTGTTGAGGATGGGAGGGAAGGTGGTTTGCATTGATTGAAGTTTTTTTGGGACACTTTTATTTTATATTAATATTATCTTATCTTCCCCTTTCATCTTGGGTTGGCACAAATAATTTATTTAGTTATTCATTCATTAGTGTCACAAGTAGGCTTACATTGATAACGCAGTGAAGTTACTGTGAGAATCCCCTAGTTGCCACACTCCGGCGATGTTCGGGTACACTGAGGGAGAATTTAGCACGACCAATGCACCCTAACCAGCACGTCTTATTGAAACGTGGGAGGAAACCGGATCATAAAAGATATTTATTTCCAAATTACTATCTTCTTCACTTTCATCTTGGGTTTACACAAATAATTATGCAGGAATTCCCTTCTTTCTCCACATGTACAGAATCATAATTTATGTCTCTATCTATACACACATGGCATATTTGTCAACTTTTTAATTGGGCAAAGAATGAAAGGCAGACATCTCTCCATGCATAAAGCAACATTTATTATACAGTGTATGGGCGGCACCATGGCACAGTGGTTAGTACTACTGCCTCACAGCGCCAGGGGCACGGGATCGATTCTGGCCTCAGGTGACTGTCCGTGTAGAGTTTGCATGTTCTCCCTGTGTCTGCGTGGGTTTCCTCCGGGTGCTCCGGTTTTCTCCCACAGTCCAAAGATGAGCAAGTTAGGTGGATTGGCCTTTGTTAAATTGCCCCTGGGTGTCAGGGGAGTTAGCAGGGTAAGTATGTGAGGTTACAAAATAGGGTCTGGGTGGGATTGTTATCGGTGCAGGCTCGATGGGTCGAATGGCCTCCTTTCTGTAGAGATTCTATATTTGATTTATTGTCACGTATTGGGATACAGTGAAAAGTATTGTTTCTTGCGTGGTATACAGACAAAAATATACTGTTCATAGAGTACATAGGGGAAATGGAAAGGATAGGGTGTAGAATATAGTGTTACAGTCATAGCTAGGGTGTAGAGAAAGATCAGCTTAATATATGATAGGTCTATTCTAAAGTCTGATGGCAGCAGGGAAGAAGCTGTTCTTGAGTCGGTTGGTGCCTGATCTCAGACTTTGGCATCTTTTTTCCCGATGGATGAAGGTGGAAGAGAGAATGTCCGGGGTGCTTGGGGTCCTTGATTATGCTGGCTGCTTTGCCGAGGCAATGGGACGTCTCGATGGAGTCTAGAGATATGCGGGTTGGCTGGATTGGCAATGCTAAATTGGCCCTTAGTATCAGGGGGATTAGCAGGGTAGATATGTGGGGATTAGGGGATAGGGCCTGGGTGGGATTGTTGTTGGTGCAGGCTCGATGGGCCGAATGGCCTCCTTCTGCACTGCAGGGATTCGATAAGCACAGAACCATAATTCACGCCTCTATACACACACAAGAAAATAAATGGCATGTTAGTCAACTTTTTTTTCGAATAGGCATAAATGAAAGCAGAGATCTCTCCATGCATAACATAACCTATATCACACACTATCTAGTTATACATACACACAGCATAAAGGGCCAGATTATGCAGGCTTGTCAACTTTTAATATTTCATTCCTATGTCGCAATTTTACATATGTCTATATATAACTTCCTCAGTAAGAAGTCTCACAGCAACATGTTAACATCCAACAGGTTTATTTGGTAGCAAAAGCCACTAGCTTTTGGAGCGCTGCCCCTTCATCAGGTGAATGGGAGTTCTGTTCACAAACAGGGCATATAAATACACAAACTCAATTTTCAAAATAATGGTTGGAATGCGAGCCTTTACAGGTAATCAAGTCTTAAAGGTACAGACAGTGTGAGTGGAGAGAGGGTTAAGCACAGGTTAAAGAGATGTGTATTGTCTCCAGACAGGACAGTTAGTGAGATTTTGCAAGTCCAGGCAAGTCGTGGGGGTTACAGATAGTGTGACATGAACCCAAGATCCCAGTTGAGGCCGTCCTCATGTGTGCGGAACTTGGCTATCAGTCTCTGCTCAGCAATTCTACATTGTGTGTCGTGAAGGCCGTCTTGCAGAATACTTACCCGAAGATCAGAGGCTGAATGGCCGTGACTGCTAAAGTGTTCCCCAACAGGAAGAGAACAGTCTTGCCTGGTGATTGTCGAGCGGTGTTCATTCATCCGTTGTCGTAGCGTCTGCATGGTCTCCCCAATGTACCATGCCTCGGGACATCCTTTCCTGCAGCGTATCAGGTAGACAACGTTGGCCGAGTCGCAAGAGTATGTACCGTGTACCTGGTGGATGGTGTTCTCACGTGAGATGATGGCATCCGTGTCGATGATCCGGCACGTCTTGCAGAGGTTGCTGTGGCAGGGTTGTGTGGTGTCGTGATCACTGTTCTCCTGAAGGCTGGGTAGTTTGCTGCGGACAATGGTCTGTTTGAGGTTGTGCGGTTGTTTGAAGGCAAGTAGTGGGAGTGTGGGGATGGCCTTGGCGAGATGTTCTTCTTCATCGATGACATGTTGAAGGCTCCGGAGAAGATGTCATAGCTTCTCTGCTCCGGGAAGTACTGGACGACGAAGGGTGCTCTGTCTGTCGTGTCCTGTGTTTGTCTTCTGAGGAGGTCGGTGCAGTTTTTCGCTGTGGTGCGTCAGAACTGTCGAACGATGAGTCGAGCGCCATATCCTGTTCTTACGAGGGCGTCTTTCAGCGTCTGTAGGTGTCTGTTGCGATCCTCCTCATCCGAGCAGATCCTGTGTATACGGAGGGCTTGTCCGTAGGGGATGGCTTCTTTACACTACATTGGATACATTGATGACATTTTCTTCCTTTGGACTCATGGTGAACAATCACTGAAACAACTCTATGATGACGTCAACAAGTTCCATCCCACCATCAGACTCACCATGGACTACTCTCCGGAATCGGTTGCATTCTTGGACACGCGCATCTCCATTAAGGACGGTCACCTCAGCACTTCACTGTACCGCAAGCCCACGGATAACCTCATGATGCTCCACTTCTCCAGCTTCCACCCTAAACACGTTAAAGAAGCCATCCCCTACGGACAAGCCCTCCGAATACATGATTGTAATGAATGGTGGAGCAGGCTTGAAGGGCCGAATGGCCTCCTCCTGCTCCTATTTCTATACCCACACACACACACACACACAAAAAATAAATGGCCTGGAACTTTTCCAAAAAGGGGAAAGGAAAAGCCGAGGTGGAAGAAAATCGATGTGTGATGCTTGTATACAGAAACAATTCTTTGAATAAAAATTTATTTATTAGTCACAGCTAGGCTTATATTCACACTGCAATGAAGTTACTGTGAAAATCCCCTAGTCGCCACACTCCGGCGCCTGTTCGGGTAACACTGAGGGAGAATTTAGCACGGCCAATGCACCCTAACCAGCATGTCTTTTAGACTGTGGGAGGAAACCGGAGCACCCGGACGAAACCCACGCAGACACGGGGAGAACGTGCAGACTCCACACAGACAGTGACCCAAGCCGGGAATTAAACCCAATTCCCTGGCACTATGAGGCAGCAGTGCTAACCACTGTGCCACCGTGCGATTCACATTGACTGTGAGAGGGAAGGTGGTTTGCATCGATTGTAATTTTGTTTTTGGACTTTTTTTGATGCAAGATATTTATTTGCAAATTACTATCTTTCCCTTCCCTTTCATCTTGGGTTTACACAAACAATTGTGCAGGAATTCCCTTCTTTCTGTCTCTCCACATGTACAGAATCATAATTCATGCCTCTATCAATACACACACATGGCATATTTGTCAACTTTTTCAGCGGGGAAAACGTGAAAAGCAGACATCTCTCCATGTACGCGGCACGGTAGCACAATGGTTAGCACTGCTGCTTCACAGCTCCAGGGACCTGGGTTCGATTCCCGGCTTGGGTCACTGTCTGTGTGGAGTTTGCATGTTCTCCTCTTGTCTGCCTGGGTTTCCTCCGGGTGCTCCAGTTTCCTCCCACAGTCCAAAGATGTGCGGGTTAGGTTGATTGGCCATGCTAAAAAATTGCCCTTGGTGTCCTGGGATGCGTAGGTTAGACGGATTAGTGGGTACAAATATGTAGGGATATGGGGGTAGGGCCTGGGTGGGATTGTGGTCGGTGCAGACTTGATGGGCCGAATGGCCTCTTTCTGTGCTGTAGGGTTTCTAAGATTCTTAGATAAAACAACATATTATACAGTGTCTGGGCGGCACCACGGCACAGTAGTTAGTACTACTGCCCCTCACAGCGCCAGGGACACGGGATCAATTCTGGCCTCAGGAGACTGTCTGTGTGGAGTTTGCACATTCTCCCCGTGCCTGCGTGGGTTTCCTCCAGGTGCTCCGGTTTCCTCCCACACTCCAAAGCAGTGCATGTTAGGTGGATTGGCCATGTGTCAGGGAAGTTAGCAGGGTAAATATGTGAGGTTACAGAATAATGTCTGGGTGGGATTGTTATCAGTGCAGCCTCGATGGGTCGAATGGCCTCCTTCTGCACTGTAGGGATTCTGTATTTGATTTATCGTCACATGTATTGGGATACAGAGAAAAGTATTGTTTCTTGCACGCTATACAGACAAAAACATACTTTTCATAGAGTACATAGGGGAAATGGAAAGGATAGGGTGCAGAATATAGTGTTACAGTCATAGCTCGGGTGTAGAGAAAGATCAGCTTAATATATGATAGGTCCATTCAAACATCTGACAGCAGCAGGGAAGAAGCTGTTCTTGAGGCGGTTGGTACGTGACCTCAAACTTTTGCATCTTTTTCCCCGATGGAAGGAGGTGGAAGAGAGTGTGTCCGGGGTGCGTGGGGTCCTTGATTATACTGGCTGCTTTTCCGAGGCAGCGGGAAGTGTAGATGGAGTCTAACGATATGTGGGTTGGGTGGATTGGCAATGCTAAATTGGCCCTTAGTGTCAGGGGGATTAGCCGGGTAGATATGTGGGGTTTACGGGGATAGGGCCTGGGTGGAATTGTTGTAGGTGCAAGCTCGATGGGCCAAATGGCCTCCTTTTGCACTGCAGGGATTCGATAAGCACAGAACCATAATTCATGCCACTATGCACACACAAGAAAATAAATGGCATGTTAGTCAACTTTTTCAATCGGCAAAAATGAAGAGCAGAGATCTCTCCATGCATGAAATAACCTATATCACACACTATCTAGTTATACATAAAGGGCCAGATTTTGCAGGCTTGTCAACTTTTAATATATCATTCCTATGTCAAAATTTTATATATGTCTGTATATAACTTCCTCGTTAGTGTAGAGGTTAGTATCCCCGCCTCAAAGGTTATGGGGGGAAAGCCGGATTAGGCTACTGAGTTGGATGATCAGCCATGATCGTAATGAATGGGGGAACAGGCTTGAAGGGCCGAATGGCCTCCTCCAGCTCCTATCTTCTATGTTTCTATGTTTCTATACCCACACACACACACAAAATAAAGGCCTGAAACCTTTCAAAAAGGGAAAAGGAAAAACAGTTGTAGAAGAAAATCGATGTGTAATACTTGAATATCGAAACAATTCTTTGAATAGGAATTGCCGGCTTTGTCTGCAGTAGTTTACATTGTAGCAAATAAATCTACTGCAATGTCATGTTCAAAAAAAGGATTTTTATTTCATGTATTCCAAATACAGCGCAGTGGTTAAAAAGCATTGGGAAATCACAGCAATGAACTGATCCAGTTTATATTTAAGTTCATTTTATTCGTGTTACAAGTAGGCTTACATTAACACTGCAATGAAGTTACTGTGAAAATCCTTTAGTCGCCACACTCCGGCGCCTGTTCGGGTACACTGAGGGAGAATTTAGCACGGTCAATGCACCTAATCAGCACGTCTTTTGGACTGTGGGAGGAAACCAGAGCACCCGGAGGAAACCCACGCAGACGTGGGGAGAATGTGCAGACTCCGCACAGTGACCCAAGCCGGGAATCGAACCCAGGTCTCTGGCGCTGTGAGGCAGCAGTGCTAACCACTGTGTCACCGACTCGATGTTAACCGAGAGCCCATTCTTTCTCACTGATGGGTGTGAAAAGATCCCATGGTCACTATTCCGGATAGGAGGGGGAAGGGTTACCCCCGGGGTCCTGGCCAATATTTATCATAGAATCCCTACAGTACAGAATGAGGCTATTCGGCCCATCGAGTCTGCACCAACTCTCTCGGACAGAGTTCCTTACCCAGGCTCTATCCCCACTTTATCCCCTGAACTCACACATTTACCCTGCTCATCCCCCTAATCTGCACACCTCTGGACTGTGGGAGGAAACCAGAGCACTTGGAGGAAACCCACGCAGACACGGGGAGAATGTGCAAACTCCACACAGTCAGTGACCTAAACCGGGAATCGAACCGGGGTCCCTGATGCTGTGAGGCAGCAGTGCTAACCACTGTGCCACCGTGCTGCCCACGGTTTTGTACAGCATAATCCATGATCAATGGAAAAACAAACATGCTTGAGGAACCAATATGTAGCATCACAAATAAGGTGCCTTCAAGATTATCAGGCAAGGGGACAAGCCCTGAAGACAAAGAGGGTGCACACATATCTATTCTTAGTTGGAATAAAAGTGGAGCATTGTAATTGGCCGTGGCTTAGGTTCAGAAAGAGGAAGAAAGATCAGTCAAATCTCCAGTTTTCATCACAGTCCAGCAACTGAAACTGAAAATGTTCATATACATGGGGTCATCAGCAGGGGAAGAAACTGGACTGTGCAGTTTTAACAAATCTCACAGATTGGATTTGATTTGATTTATTATTGTCACATTATTGGTATACAGTGAAAAGTATTGTTTCTTGCGCACTATACAGACAGAGCATACCGTTCATAGAGAAGGAAAGCAGAGGGTGCAGAATGTAGTGTTACAGTCATAGCTAGGGTGTACAGAAAGATCAACTTAATACAGAGTAGGTCCATTCAAAAGTCTGATGACAGCAGGGAAGGAGCTGTTCTTGAGTTGGTTGGTGATGTGACCTCAGACTTTTGTATCGTTTTCCCGACAGAAGAAGATGGAAGAGAGAATGTCCGGGGTGCGTGGGGTCCTTGATTATGCTGGCTGCTTTGCCGAGGCAGCGGGAAATGTAGACAGAGTCAATGGATGGGAGGCTGGTTTGCGTGATGGATTGGGCTACATTCACGACCCTTTGTAGTTCCTTGCGGTTTTGGGCAGAGCAGGAGCCATACCAAGCTGTGATACACCCAGAAAGAATGCTTTCTATGGTGCATCTGTAAAAGTTGGTGAGAGTCATAGCTGACATGCCAAATTTCCTTAGCCTCCTGAGAAAATAGAACAAATGGGCATTTGGCTAAGTTGAAACTGTAACAGTAGTTTATAATCTTATATACCTCAGCAAGAAGTCAAGCCAAAGAAGGGTTAGGAAATACGTTAAAGAATTTTTTTTCCATTATTGTACAGTCAGTCTTATGTATTCATTTTAATTAAGAAATATTACAATTCATAAATGACATGGTATTTGAGATATGAATAGATATGAGAATAGTGAAAGTAACAAAATAAATAGATCTAGAGATGTAACTATATCTAATTAGTGTTATAAACAGCAGCAATATCTCAAATGTAACTGCAATTCTATGGTCACCACCCAACATGACTGTCATCAGAATTTGGGAAAAGTCTATAATTTAAACAATGAATACAAAGCTCCCTCATTACTGACAGTGAAAGGAATTGGCGAATAGAATCCAGCTGGGATAGGTGGACACTGAGGAACAGCACATCATCCCTGTCCAAAAACATCTCAAACAGGACAGTGACATAACCACTAATGCTCCCAGCAACAATCATTGTCAGCCCAACAGCACTGGTCCTGATATAGAATCATACATACAGTGCAGAAGAGGCCCTTCGGCCCATCGAGTTTGCACCAATACGAACAGGAGAGATCCAAAGCAGTTCATCGTTGACATCACTTCGGAAGTGGAGGACAAGACTGTCCTGGCATTATCAATGCACACATTATATATCAAGCCAGATCATTTACCACAACACCTGGTGCCAACTCCATCAGGCATCAAGATTAATGAAACAACTCACTCCAGCATCCAGGGGAACGTTATGTAGGAATTGGATGTGTGTGAATTGAGATCCCAGTGAGCTGTTTGGCCCAATTGACATTCTAGACCCCAATAAACCTGAGTTCATAGGTAGGCTTTATGAATAGTACAGTTACACGGTGGCACAGGGTGGCATGGTGGCACAGTAGTTAGCACTGCTGCCTCACAGCACCAAGGACATGGGTTCGATTCCTGGCTTGGGTCACTGTCTGACCTGTGGGTGAAGAGAATGATGATGATGTACAAAAACTGAAATGTTAGTGAAATCCTAGTGCATTGGGCTCAGTGGTTAGCACTGCTGCCTCACAGCGCCAGGGACCCGTGTTCACTTCCTGGCTTGGGTCACTGTCTGTGCGGAGTCTGCACGTTCTCCCCGTGTCTGCGTGGGTTTCCTCCAGGTGCTCCAGCTTCCTCCCACAGTCTGAAAGACGTGCTGGTTAGGATGCATTGGCCGTGCTAAATTCTCCCTCAGTGTTACCCGAACAGGCGCCGGAGTGTGGCGACTAGGGGATTTTCACAGTAACTTCATTGCAGTGTTAATGTAAGCCTACTTGTGACACTAATAAATAAACTTTAAAGCTTTAACTTTAAACTTTGCAAAGGACACTAGGTTAGTGGTTCCCAATGGTACACTGGTGTGCCATGAAGACCCCCCCACAAGTGTGCCGCAAAAAATAGATTCAAAATTAATGAAATTAAAACTAAAACTAACCTTCAACTCCAGCTCCGTGGTTGGCATCTCCAAGACCTGACGAATCATAGAAACTAGAAGCAGGAGGAGGCCATTCAGCCCTTCGAGCCTGTTCCGCCATTCATTTTGATTATGGCTGATCATCGAATTCAATATCCTGATTCCCCCCCTTCCCCATATCCCGTGATCCCTTTAGCCCCAAGAGCGATATCTAATTTCTTCTTGAAATCAGACAACGTTTTGACCTCAACTACTTTCTGTGATAGTGAATTATAGAACATAGAACAGTACAGCACAGAACAGGCCCTTTGGCCCACGATGTTGTGCCGAGCTTTGTCTGAAACCCAAATCAAGCTATTTCCTCCCTATCATCCCGAAGTACTCCATGTGCCTATCCAATAGCTTCTTAAATGTTCCTAAAGTTTCTGACTCCACTATCCCTGCAGGCATTAGCTGAGTTTCTGGATTAATAGTCTGGCGATAATACCACTAGGCCAATATATGTCAACAAAATAACTGAAGATGCTGGGAGTAAGCTACCAGATTTCCAATATGATTCTAAACTAATTGTGAATTTAAGCTATGAGGAGGATTCAAAGGGGCTGCACAGAGATATTTTACCAGGATGTTGCCTGGTATGGAGGGTCTTAGCTATGAGGAGAGATTGGGTAGACTGGGGTTGTTCTCCTTGGAAAGACGGAGAATGAGGGGAGATCTAATAGAGGTGTACAAGATTATGAAGGGTATAGATAGGGTGAACAGTGGGAAGCTTTTTCCCAGGTCGGAGGTGACGATCATGAGAGGTCACGGGCTCAAGGTGAGAGGGGCGAAGTATAACTCAGATATCAGAGGGACGTTTTTTACACAGAGGGTGGTGGGGGCCTGGATTGCGCTGCCAAGTAGGGTGGTGGAGGCAGGCACGCTGACATCGTTTAAGACTTACCTGGATAGTCACATGAGCAGCCTGGGAATGGAGGGATACAAACGATTGGTCTAGTTGGACCAAGGAGCGGCACAGGCTTGGAGGGCCGAAGGGCCTGTTTCCTGTGCTGTACTGTTCTTTGTTCTTTATATAGACAAAGTAACAGAATGGGGAACAAGTTGGCAGATGGAGGAATAAATTAAATTATTTAATTTTGTGATTATTTGTTTTGACTTGATTTTATTCTTGTCACATGTATTAGTATACAGTGAAAGGTATTGTTTCTTGCGCGCTATACAGACAATGCATATTGCACAGTGGTGAGCAGCACGATGGCACAGTGGTTAGCACTGCTGCATCACAGCTCCAGAGAACTGGGTTTGATTCCCGGCTTGGGCCACTGTCTGTGTGGAGTTTTCACATTCTCCCTGTGTCTGCGTGGGTTTCCTCCGGGTCTGGTTTCCTCCCACAATCCAAAGGTGTGTGGGTTAGGTGCATTGGCAATGATAAATTGCCCCTTAGTGTCCTGGGATATGTAGGCTAGAGGGATTAGCAGGGTAAATATTTGGGACGATGGGGATAGGACCCGGGTGGGTGAATTCTACATGTGAATTCTACACATTCATCACTCTCTGTGTGAAGAAATTTCTCCTCACCTCAGTTCTAAAAGGTTTATCGCTTATCCTCAAACTATGACCCCTAGTCTGGACTCCCCCACCATCGGGAACATTCTTTCTGAGTCTACCCTGTTTAACCCTGTTAGAATTTTATAAGTTTCTATGAGGTAATAATGATCTTGGGGCCTCCCGTGCGTGCTCTGGCTGGGGAAGAGCCGCACTCGTACGCGGTTTAGATTGTTAATGTTGATCAGGGCCATGCGCGTTGACCAACTGGACTTGGAGTTGAAGACAAAGGCTCCCATGCGTCCGCACAAAAAGCCAAAACTCGCAAAGGCGCAAAGGCCCTGGGGGAAGCGAGAGAGACAGAGAGAGGTTAAAAAAACACAGGCAAGAGGACAGGGAGAAGTTAAAAAAATGGAGGTCTCAGTAAGGGAAGAAGACAGAGAGAACAGGAGCTGTGCCTCAGAATTTGTTTATAGTATAGAAGTTGCCATGACATATAAAAGGTTGGGAACCACTGCATTAGTTAGACCTTAGCTGGAATATTATGTACAGTTCTGGGCGCCACACTGTAGGATGTGAACACATTGGAGAGAGTGCAGGAGAGGTTTACAAGAATCATAGAATCCCTACAGTGCATTCGGCCCATCAAGCCTGTACCGACAACGATCCCACCCAGGCCTTATTCCCGCAACCCCACATATTTACCCTGCTAATCTCCCTGACACTAGGGTTAAATTAGCGTGTCCAATCCACCTAACTTGCACATCTCTGGAGTGTGGGGGGGAACCAGAGCACCCGGAGGAAACCCACGCAGACACGGGGAGAACGTGCAGACTCCACACAGACAGTGACCCAAACCGGGAATCGAACCCGGGTCCCTGGCGCTGTGAGGCAGCAGTGCTAACCACTGTGCTGCCCATAGAATGGATCCAGGGTTGAGAAACTTCAGTGATGAGGATAGATTGGAGAGGTTGGGACTGTTCTCCTTGGAGAGGAGAAGACTAAGAGGAGATGTGATAGGGATGTTCAAAATCCTGAGGGGGCTGGACAGAGTAGATCGGGAGAAACTGTTCCTGCTCGTAAAAGGATTGAGAACGAGAGGGCACAGATTTAAAGTGATTTGCAAAAGAAGCAAATGTGAGAAAAAAACTTTCTCACCCAGCGAGTGGTTGGGGTCTGGAACGCTCTACCTGGAAGTGTGGCGGAGACAGGCTCAATCGAGCCTTTCAAGAGGGCGTTGGATGATTATTTGAATAGAAACGATGCGCAGAGGGACGGGGAAAAAGGCAGGGAAATGGCACTAAATCATAACGCTCTTGTTTGAAGAGCCGGTACAGAGACAATGGGCCGAATGGCCTCCTTCTGCACCGTAAGGATTCTGTGATTCTGACAATGTGTGAAGGCTAAAGTAAAATACTGCGGATGCTGGAAATCTGAAATAAAATCGGGGAATGCTGGGAAAGGTCAGCAGGTCGGGCAGCGTCTGTAGAGAGAGAAACAGAGTTAACGCTTGGAGTCCGTGTGACTTTTCTTTAGAGAATGTGTGAAGGCTACTGGGTACTCAGATTAGTCAGAGCAAAGACACAGTCTCGTTGTCTGGCAATTTTTATTTCAACCTTGACTATTAAGGCAATGCTTACAAAGTGATATGGTCAAAAAAATGTGAACAGTCTACTTATTTTACAACGAGACGGTGGTGTAGTGGTAATGTCACTGGGCGAGTAATCCAGAGACCCAGAGGAATGCTCTGGGGACATGGGTTCAACGGCAGATGACAGAATTTGAATTCAATAAAAAACATCTGGAATTAAGAATCTACTGATGACCATGAAACCATTGTCGATTGTCGGAATAAACCCATCTGGTTCACCAATGTTCTTTAGGGAAGGAAATCTGCTGTCCTTACCCGGTCTGGCCTACATGTGACTCCAGAGCCACAGCAATGTGGTTGACTCTCAACTGCCCTCCTGAAATGGAGGGCAGTTAGGGATGGGCAATAAATGCTGGCCCAGCCAGCGCCACCCACATCCCGTCAAACAAATGAAAATAAAAATAAAATCATTGTCCCCAGTTGGGTGGTACAGTGGTTAGCACTGCTGCCTCACAGCACCAGGGACCTGGGTTCAATTCCAGCCTTGGGTCACTGTCTGTGTGGAGTTTGCACATTCTCCCCGTGTCTGCGTGGGTTTCCTCCGGGTGCTCCGGTTTCCTCCCACAGTCCAAAGATGTGCAGGTTAGGTGGATTGGCGGCGCTAAATTGAACCTAGTGTCAAGAGGATTAGCAGGGTAAATGCATGGGGTTACGGGGATAAGACCTGGGTGGGACTGTGGTCGGTACAGACTCGATGGGCTGAATGGCCTCCTTCTGCATGGTAGGGGTTCTATGGTTCCGTAAGAATACCTGTTGATCCCACACAACTCTGTGCACAGAGACAGCCATCGAATGGTAACAGGAGGTGAGAGTTTAACTGAATCCAGGAAGAGGTCAGTATTCTCTACATTAAATTGGGCCACTGCCTGTGTGGAGTCTGCACATTCTCCCCATGTCTGCGTGGGTTTCCTCCGGGTGATCCGGTTTCCTCCCACAGTCCAAAGATGTGCGGGTTAGGTAGATTGGCCATGCTAAATTGCTCCTTAGTGTCAGGGGGACTAGCTAGGGTAAATGCATGGGGTTACGGGAATAGGGCCTGGGTGGGATTGTGGTCGGTGCAGACTTGATGGGCCGAATAGCCTCCTTCTGCACTGTAAGGATTCTATGACCAATTTTACTATTCAAAGATGAAATACAAAATTGATGTCCAGGTTTCACGACCGGCTTAGCAGAAATGCCTTAATTTTATATGCACTCGTACACCAGGCAACTGCCAAGTCAAAATCTCAGACTCTGAGCTGATCTCAGGTAAAGGGAGGAGAGAATCTGTGCTGCTTGTGATTTCGAACAAGTAACCCAGCACTAGAAAGGACATAACATGGACACGGGTATGGTTCAGTCCAGGCACTGATACACTCTGAAATAACCTGCACACTGGACAGCCACTTCGGTGAGGATCTGGGAGGCTGAGGAACTGGACCCCGTCCCGAGTCACTTGCTTTAGAACAAGCAGGGGAGGAATATTTTCAAAATCGCACTGTCACCTTTGACACTCTTTTCGGGGACCACCCACCCCTGCTGGCAGATTTATCGACTAACCACAGCAATTCTGTACAGCAGCGATTGCCGCAGAGGTCTGAGGTGAGCACCATTACCTCACAGCACCAGGGACCCGGGTTCGATTCCCGGCTTGGGTCTCTGAATATTTTTAACAAAGTGCTGGATAGATTCTTGATTAGCAAGGGGGGGAAGGGTGAAAGGTTATCGGGGGTCGGCAGGGGTGTGGGGTTGAGGTCACCATCAGATCAGTCAGTATCTTATTGAATGGTAAAGCAGGCTCGAGCGGCCGAGTGGCCTACTCCTGCTCCTGATTGGTCTGTTTATATAAACAAACATAGTGATGTTCAACAAGGGGAACAACTGGTGTCAGTTGGGGTGGCACGATGGCACAGTGGTTAGCACTGCCGCCTCACAGCGCCAGGGATCCGGGTTCAATTCCCGGCTTGGGTCACTGTCTGTGCAGAGTCTGCACGTTCTTCCCATGTCTGCGTGGGTTTCCTCCGGGTGCTCCGGTTTCCTCCCACACTCCGAAAGATGTGCTGGTTAGGGTGCATTGGCCGTGCTAAATTCTCCCTCAGTGTACCCGAACAGGCGCCGGAGTGTGGTGACTAGGGGATTTTCACAGTGGCTTCATTGCAGTGTTAACGTAAGCCTTACTTGTGACACTAATAAATAAACTTTAAGTCTTAGAACACGTAACAACCGACTCAAGAACAGCTTCTTCCCTGCGGCCATCACACTTTTGAATGGACCCTACCTCGCATTAAGTTGATCTTTCTCTACACCCTAGCTATGACTTTAGGGTGGACACGGTGGCACAGTGGTTAGCACTGCTGCCTCACAGCGCCAGGGACCCGGGTTCGATTCCCGGCTTGGGGGTCACTGTCTGTGTGGAGTTTGCACATTCTCCCTGTGTCTGCGTGGGTTTCCTCCAGGTGCTCCGGTTTCCTCCCACAGTCCAAAGATGTGCGGGTTAGGTGGATTGGCCGTGCTAAATTGCCCCTTAGTGTCAGGAGGTCTAGCTAGTGTAAATGCATGGGGTTATGGGGATAGGGCCTGGGTGGGATTGTGGTTGGTGCAGGCTCGATGGGCCGAATGGCCTCCTTCTGCAACCGTAGGGATTCTATGAAATGTGAATTTGTATTTTGTTTGAGTAGTTGCTGGGATTTTCTTTCTTTCTCTTTTGCAAAATGAGGGAAAGCGGTAGAGGTTCAGGCACTTCCCACTTCTGAACTGGACAGTGTTACAAATATATAGTTCATGTGTCCTGTTAATACTTTGGAGGTTATTTTTCGTTGCGGGAAAATGATTGTTGTGAAAGTAAGATAATAAAATGCTGAGCTTTGGAGCTTGCCAGGACACCTAAAAGAAAAAGGCAGTTCAGAAGGTCACCCATATTTGTTTAATAGAGTCAGTAGCTTACTTAGTTAGAAAGCTGGGGTCCTGATGTCTACCTGCTTGCAAAGAAGTGCAGTCCACAGAGATGTAAAGTTCTAAAGCTTAAAGTTTCTTTATTGGTGTCACAAGTGTTAGAATGTAACCGGTAACAACTTTGTATTGGATGTAATGTGACCAATGGTAACAAGCTATAAGAGTCAGCTGACCCAGTAAACCATGGAACCAATTACAGAATGACGTGATGGTCAGCTGACTCACTATAAATAAGAACCTGTTGGGAATTGTGGGGAACTTGGAGTGGCCCAGGGCGGGGTCCCAGGTTTGGAGTAATGAAGTTTCTTTATTGAACCCTTTCTTTGATTTATAATATGGAGTAAGTTTTGTTAAATTTTTATTGGCTACATTTGAAGAGTTCCTTCTGAAGAAACAACAAGTAGGTTTACATGAAGTTACTGTGAAAATCCCCTAGTCGCCACACTCCAGCACCTGTTCGGGTACACTGAGGGAGAATTTTGCACGGCCAATGTACCATAACCAGCACGTCTTTTGGACAGTGGGAGAAATCCGGAGCACCGGAGGAAACCCAAGCAGACACGGGAAGAATGTGCAAACTCTGCACAGACAGTGACCCAAGCCAGGAATCGAAGACAGGTCCCTGGCGCTGTGAGGCAGCAGTGCTAACCACTGTGCCACCGTGCTGCCCGCCAAGGGAATTCAAAGGCTGGGGGGTGAATTTCCCCATTCTGCCCGCCGTGGGAATTGGAGCGGGCGAGCGGCGCAGACCTTGGAAAGGTCCGTCGACCTCAGACGGGATTTTCCAGTTACGGGGTGAGTGCAACCAGAAAATCTCACCCTAGATCTTTGAAAGTGAAGAGTAAAAATCCCTCATGAGAGAGTTGTAGCGAGGTTTTGTGACTCAGAGCGGTCACTGACGTCTGGGTAGCATGCTGAGAAATGTATGCTCTTGGTCACATCTCCCATCTATTGTACAATGTGGTACATTTGACCACAGTTTTCCTGTAATTAAGAATTATCTCATATTAATTCTCAATGTTAGAGGATAAGATTGAGATTGTAAATCATTTTACTTTTCTGACTTTTATAGTAAACTTCATTTTGTTTGTTTAAAACTCTGGATCTTGTTGCTTTTCTTTCCCCAGTGGATAACTCGGATGGCAAACTTTATCTACTATAGACAAAAAGTTACCAGTCTCTGATCAGATCGTTACAAGAGTCAGATTTTAGCTATCTGAATTCGCTTACTGGTTTTAAAATATATGCTGTTTTCCTCTTTCTGTATCTCAGCAGTGTCTCAGCTAATAGTATCCTTATCTCAGAATCAGATGGTCGTGGGTTCAATTCTCACTCCAGAAACTTGAGCACAAAATACAGGCTGACGCCCCAGTGCAGTACCGAGGGAGTGCTGCGCTATCAGAAAGTTTTAATGTTTATTTATTACTTTCACAAGTAGGCTTACATTAACACTGCAATGAAGTTACTGTGAAAACCCCCTCGTGGCCACACTCGGGTGCCTGTTCGGGTACACTGAGGGAGAATTTATCCTTTTCGCATTCTAATCGATGGAAAGCAAGTCAACCTTACGCTCTGGCTCATACAGCTCATTGAGCTGAGTCAGACGGACTAGGAAAGGTTCCCGGTTCAGTTCCCTGCCTGCGTGGAGTTAAGTTGCCTCGGACAACGATTTAGCGATTGGGTTTTGCACCCTTGGTTTCAGGGTTAAAGTTAAGGTTTATTTATCTGCGTCACAAGGAGGCTTACATTTACACTGCAATGAAGTTACAGTGTAAATCCCGTACTCGTTACACTCTGGCGCCTGTTCGGGTACACTGAGGGAGAATTTAGCATGGCCAATGCACCTAACCAGCACATCTTTCGGACTGTGGGAGGAAACCGGAGCACCCGGAGGAAACCCACGCAGACATGGGGAGAATGTGCAGACTCCGCACAGACAGTGACCCAAGCCGGGAATCGAACCCGGGTCCCTGGCGCTGTGAGGCAGCTGTTTGATTTTGATTTTGATTTGATTTATTATTATCACACGTGTCAAGAAAAGTATTGTTTCTTGCACGCTATACAGACAAAGCATACCGTTCATAGAGAAGGAAAGGAAAGAGTGCAGAATGTAGTGTTATGCCGTGGTCTCTGTCCCAGTCAGGGATTGGTTTAGCTCCCTCGATATTATTTTTCTATATCAATATCTTGAAGGTGAGATGTACAGAATGCGACACCAGCAATTGCTTGTTACTCAATTTAAATATCACCTAGTCTTTGATTTGATTTATTATTGTCACATGTATTAACATACAGTGAAAAGTATTGTTTCTTGCACGCTATACAGACAAGGCATACTGTTCATAGAGAAGGAAATGAGAGAGTGCAGAATGTAGTGTTACAGTCATAGCTAGGGTGTAGAGAAAGATCAACTTAATGCAAGGTAAGTCCATTCAAAAGTCTGATGACAGCAGGGAAGAAGCTGTTCTTGAGTCGGTTGGTACGTGACCTCAGACTTTTGTATCTTTTTCCCGACGGAAGAAGGTGGAAGAGAGTGTGTCCAGGGTGCGTGAGGTCCTTAATTATGCTGGCTGCTTTTCCGAGGCAGCGGGAAGTGTAGACAGAGTCAATGGATGGGAGGCTGGTTTGTGTGATGGACTGGGCTTCTTTCATGACCCTTTGTAGTTTCTTGCGGTCTTGGGCAGAGCAGGAGCCCATACCAAGCTGTGATACAACCAGAAAGGATGCTTTCTATGGTGCATCTGTAAACGTTGGTGAGAGTCGTAGCTGACATGCCAAATTCCCTTAGTCTTCTGAGGAAGCAGTATACTGTGCCACTCTGTCGCTCAAGTGCCGTCCCTATGTGGATCGGCGTGACAGTTTGTTGTACAACGCCCATGTGAAGCATTTTACTATGTTAAAAGTTCAATATTAACACAACGTTTTTGTCTCTGCGATTGGGGTGGCCTGCGGGGGGGTGGGGGGCGGGGGGGTGGGTGCAGCTGTTAACTTTAAAGTCATCTCACCAAAATACTGCCACAGAGAGGAGAAACCAGTCCAAGTTGTAAAAGGACCAAGGTTCTGTGACTCGAACAACTTCAGGTAATGGCAGGCAGACACAACGCAGCTCCACACTCAGTCCCCTTCCGCACTCTGTATCCTCACTGTGCAATGGCACACCCTCAAATACCTAAAAAACCAAGGAAAACACAGAACATTATCAAAACACTGAAATTAAAATACTGAACAGGGCGGCACGGTGGCACAGTGGTTAGCACTGCTGCCTCACAGCGCCAGGGACCCGGGTTCGATTCCCAGCCTTGGGTCACTGTCTGTGTGGAGTCTGCACGTTCTCCCCGTGTCTGCGTGGGTTTCCTCTGGGTGCTCCGGTTTCCTCCCACAGTCCGAAAGACGTGCGGGTTAGGGTGCATTGACCGTGCTAAATTCTCCCTCCGTGTAACCCGAACAGGCGCCGGAGTGTGGTGACTAGGGGATTTTCACAGTAACTTCATTGCAGTGTTAATTAATGTAAGCCTACTTGTGACACTAATAAATAAACTTAAAACTGATCGACAGTCACTTCTGATGATTACAGATATTGCTGGACAGCCAGGCTGCAAAACCACCAGGGTTCCTGATAAGTTCACCTCTGTGAACAGAAATGTTGTAAGATGAGGAATTCCTAGCTATTTCCACACCAACTCTCAGCTTCAGCCTTCCGAATATAGAGTTAACTTGGACATTGTTGCCAATATTTTGCACAAGTTGTCTATTCATAGAGTTATACAGCACAGAAAAGCCCCTTCGGCCCATCAAGTCTGTCCCAACAATAACTCCCACTAAATCCGTTATCAAGGACTTGACAGCGGAGCATTTAGAAAGCAGTGGCAGGATCAGACAGAGTCAGCATGGATTTATGAAGGGGAAATCATGCTTGACAAATCTGTTGGAATTTGAAGATGTAATTAGTAGAGTTGACAAGGGGGAGCCAGTCGATGTGGTATATTTGGACTTTCAGAAAGCGTTTGACACAAGAGATTATCGTGCAAGATTAAAGCGCATGGGATTGGAGGAAGTGTATTGATGGATAGAACACTAGTTGGGAGAGAGGAAACAAAGAGTGGGAATTAACGGCTGCTTTTCAGATTGGCAGGCAGTGCCACAGGGATCGGTGCTGGGACCCCAGCTATTCATAATATATATTAATGATTTGGATGAGGGAACAAAATGTAACATCTCAAAGTTTGCAGATGATACCAAGTTGGGTGGGAGGGTGAACTGTGACGAGGATGCAGAGATCCTTCAGAATGATCTGGACAGGTTGGGTGAGTGGACAAATCAATGGCAGATGCAGTATAATTTGGATAAATGTGAGGTTATTCACTTTGGAAGCAAAAACAAGAAGGCAGATTACTACCTGAATGGCTGTAAATTGGGAGAGGGGAGTGTGCAGCGGGACCTGGGTGTCCTTGTGCACCAGTCGCTGAAGGTAAGCATGCAGGTGCAGCAGGCGGTAAAGAAGGCAAATGGTATGTTGGCCTTCATTGCGAGAGGTTTCGAGTACAGGAGCAGGGATGTGTTGTTGCAATTATACAGGGCCTTGGTGAGGCCACACCTAGAGTATTGTGTGCAGTTTTGGTCTCCTTTTCTGAGGAAGGATGTTCTTGCTCTCGAGGGAATGCAGCGAAGGTTTACCAGGCTGATTCCGGGGATGGCGGGACTGATGTATGAGGAGAGATTGACTGGGTTAGGATTGTTTTTGCTGGAGTTCAGACAAATGAGGGGTGGGGGGGGATCTCATAGAAACTTATAAAATTCTAACAGGACTAGGCAGGGTAGATGCAGGGAGGATGTTCCTGATGGTGGGGGAGTCCAGAACCAGGGGTCACAGTCTGAGGATTCGCGGTAGACCATTTAGGACAGAGGTGAGGAAACATTTCCTCACCCAAAAAGTGGTGAGTCTGTGGAATTCATTACCACAGGAAGTAGTTGATGCCAAAACATTGAATGTATTCAAGAGGTGGCTGGATATAGTACTTGGGGTGAATGGGATCAAAGGTTATGGAGAAAGAGCAGGATTAGGTTATTGAGTTGGACGATCAGCCATGATCGTAATAAATGGTGGAGCAGGCTCGAAGGGCCGAATGGCCTCCTCCTTCTCCTATCTTCTATGTTAAAGGTGCGCTAATCCCATTTTCCAGCACTTACCCCATATCCTTGAATGCTATGATGTTTCAAGTGCTCATCCAATGGTTTCCAGCCTCCACTACCCTCCCAGGCAGCGCATTCCAAATTCCCACCACCCTCTGAGAGAAAAAATATTTTCTCAAATCCTCTCTGAATCTCCTGCCCCTCACCCTAAAACTCTGCCCCCTCGTGATTGACCCCTCAACCAAGGGGAACAGCTGTTTCCTACTCTAAAACACCAGATCCCCCCTCAGCCTTCTCTGCTCTAGAGAAAACAATCCAAGCCTATCCAGTCTCTCCTTATCGGTCAAACGCTCCATCCCAGGCAGCATCCTGGTGAACCTCCTCTGTACCCCCTCTAGTGCAATCACACCCTTCCGATAGTGAGGTGACCAGAGCTGCACACACTACTCCAGCTGTGGCCTAACCAACGCTCTGTACAGCTCCAACATCACCTCCTCGCTCTTATACTCCAAGCCACTACTGATAAAAGCGAGTGTCCCATATGCCTTTTTAACTACCTATTCACCTGCTCTCCCACCTTCAGGGATCTGTGAATAATTACCCCCAATATCCCTCTGATCTTCCCAGTGTCCTGCCATTCATTAAATACTCCCTCATCTTGTTTCTTCTTCCAAAGTGCATCACCTCGCACTTATTAGCGTTCAGTACCCTCTGCCACTGCTCTGCCCATCAGACCAACCCATTAATATCTTCCTGCGACCTACAACCCTGAATGGTCATTCCTGCAACTTGAGCAAAGAAAAAGCTTCCGTTTGATTTCTTTCTTCTGTAGATGCACAACCCTCAACCCTTCACAACAGGGCAGGCCCTTGAGTGCCAATTACAGGCACTTCAAGAACACTTCAAGAACTGCAGACGAGCAGAAAGGAAATTGGAGCGAGAGTTTGCGAAGGGAATTTCAGAGGCTACGCAGAGGCATGGCGAGGCTACGCAGATCCACGAGATTCGAGTACAGAGTTGTGGAAATTCCGAAATGAAAGGGTAGAGTGCCCTTGTCTAAGATTCAGATCACAGCATGTTTTACAAGACAGAGCGATGGCCAATCCTGGTCTATTGAAGCACTTGTAGCTTCTTGGAGTTTATAGAGAGAGAGAGAGAGATTGACATTGTCCAATAAGCTTGAAGATGAAAGATAGAGTTAACAAACACACATGACAGATACGCTAGAGTCATACTCTAGGGATAGTTAACGAGTTGATCGCAAAGATATACGGATGTCGACAAACACTTTAAAAAAATATTTGTTCATGGGATGTGGGCCTCCTTGGCTAGGCCTGCATTTATTGGTCATTGCTAATTGCCCTTGTCCAGAGGGTATTTAAGAGTCAACCACATTGCTGTGGCTCTGGTGTCACATGTAGGCCAGACCGGGTAAGGACGGCAAATTTCATAGAATTGTGGAATTGAATCGTAGAATCCCTGCAGTGCAGAAGGGGGCCATTTGCCCCATCGAGCCTGCACCGTCAACGATCCCACCCAGGCCCTATCCCCGTAATCCCATATATTTACCCTGCTTATCCCCCTGACAATTTAGCCTGCAAATCTTTCGGACTGTGGGAGGAAACCGGAGCACCCGGAGGAAACGCACGCAGACACGGGAGAATGTTCAGACTCCACACAGACAGCCCGAGGCTGGAATCGAACCCGGGTCCCTGGAGCTGAGAGGCATCAGAGCTAACCATGTGCCAGCGTGCTGCCAAAAATTTCCTGCCCTAAAGGACGTTAGTGAACCAGATGCATCAAGAATGGTTTCAAGGTTAGGCTTTTAACTCTCGATTTTTAGTGAATTCAAATTTCACCATCTGCCGTGGTGGGATTCGAACCCAGGTTTTACTGTGCATGTATAATGAACTGCTTATTTGATTGGTGCTACAGGCCACAATGGCGTACTAATGAACTGCTGTGAATCCCAGATCAAAGGTTTCCACAGAATCCTACAGTACAGAAGGAGGCCATTCAGCCCATTGAGTCTGTACCAACCGCAATTCCACCCAGGCCCTATTCCCGTAACCCCACACATTAACCCTGGTAATCCTCCTGACTCTATGGTCAATTTAACATGGCCAATCCACCTAACCTGCACATCTTTGGACTGTGGGAGGAAACCGGAGCACCCGGAGGAAACCCACGCAGACACGGGGAGAACATGCAGACTCCACACAGACAGTGACCCGAGGCCGGGAATCGAACCTGGGTCCCTGGCGCTGTGAGGCAGCAGTGCTAACCACTGTGCCACCCCTTTAGTTAGAGCCAGCTATCCATAACTTGCCTTTAACATTAAGAAGTCTCACAACACCAGGTTAAAGTCCAACAGGTTTATTTGGTAGCACCAAATATTTATTTGCCAGCAAATAAACCTGTTGGACTTTAACCTGGTGTTGTGAGACTTCTTACTGTGCTTACCCCAGTCCAACACCAGCATCTCCACATCTTGCCTTTAACATTAACCGAGAAGAGATTGGTCATCTCTCGCGGGGAAGAGAGGGAATGTGGCGAGGCCAGTGATGGAGGTGTGACTGCCAAGAGGAGGAAGGCCTAAGACCAGATAGTGAGAGATGTAAACGCAGTGGGATAGGAGGGTGGCTGGCAGGAGGAGATGGGTGAGGAACCAGCGTTGTGACAACTCCCACGTAAAACAGGAGAAACCTAAAGCGGAAGTTGATGATTTATGGCCATTAGGCCAGCCTTTTGAGCACAACCTCATGCAGCCAAAGGTCCCCATACCTTTTCTTTAACCTCATCCGTTTATGGGAAGCGATAGAACATTGGGTGCAGCCACAGATCAAGTCATGACAGGTTCATATCGCACTGCACTCGCACTGTAGCCAGTTCTTTTAACAGGTTTTACACAAGGGATTTAGTTTTCACAAGCTGATATGTGGAATGAGAGGCTAAAGTACAAACAAAAGTGGCAATTGGGACTAGCTTAAGAGTTTTTTTTAAAAAAAGGGCAGCATGAACAAGTTGGGCCGAAGGGCCTGTTTCCATGCTGTAAACCTCTATGACTCCTGAAGTAATAAAAAATATAGAATTGAACTTATTCAGTCACCTTGAAGTGCTGATCTTGTCCACAGGTATTTTGGGGCCTGTTTTTAGAGTGAGGACTGGGGGGCATGCCAACTCTTTGAGGTTTTGTAGGTTGGCATTATGATCATTTACTTAATGCAACTGGGTTCAAAAAGGATACACCCCCCCACAAGCTCGTCCCCATGCCTTACTTACCTGGTGAAAAACAACACAATGTGAACCTGGCGTGAACCTGAGATTTTGACCCGATTTTCATTTTTAGTGCAGGGTAGTCACAGGAAATCTCTACCCCGGACACACGATTAAAATATAGAATCTCTACAGCACAGAAAGAGGCCATTCGGCCCATCGAGCCTGCACTGACAACAATCCCACCCAGGCCCTATCCCCGTAACCCCACTATTTAGCCTGCTAATCCCCCTGAAACTAAGGGGCAATTTAGCCAATTGTGGCCAATCCACCTAACCCACACATCTTTGGATACAAAGGGGCAATTTAGCATGGCCAATCCACCTAACCCACACATCTTTGGATACAAAGGGGCAATTTAGCATGGCCAATCCACCTAACCTGCACATCTTTGGACACTAAGGGACAACTTAACATGGCCAATCCACCTAACCTGCACATTTTGGGACACTAAGGGGCAATTTAGCATGGCCAATCCACCTAACCTGCAGATTTTGGGACACTAAGGGGCAATTTAGCATGGCCAATCCACCTAACCTGCACATCTTTGGACACTAAGGGACAACTTAGCATGGCCAATCCACCTAACCTGCACATTTTGGGACACTAAGGGGCAATTTAGCATGGCCAATCCACCTAACCTGCACATCATTGGACACTAAGGGACAACTTAGCATGGCCAATCCACCTAACTGCACATTTTGGGACATTAAGGGACAATTTAGCATGGCCAATCCACCGAACCCACAAAACTTTGGAAACTAAGGGACAATTTAGCATGACCAATCCACCTAACCCACACATCTTTGGACTGTGCCAGGTGCGTGGAACTGCAGCTCTTGAGGGACCGTGTCATGGAACTGGAGCTGCAGATCGCTGACCTTAGTCTAGTCAGGGAAAATGGGAGAAAAATTGACAGGAGTTATAGGCAACTAGTTACACCGGAGCATCGGGAGGAAGACACGTGGGTCACAGTTAGGAGGAGTAAAGGGCAGAAGGGTAAAGTACCAGGGAGTACTCCAGTGGCGGTCTCTCAAAATAGGAAGGGCTTGGTGACAGGTGTGAGAGGGGAGGGGAGTGAACAGTTAGAAGAGGGGTCACCTGTGGTTGTCCCACTCCAAAACAGGTATATTGTTTTGGATAGAGTGGAGGAGTGTGCCTCTCCAGGGGTAAGACACAGTGACCAGGTCACTGGCACACAGTCAGGCTCTGTGGCCCGGAAAGGGAAGAGAGGGGTTAGGAGAGCGATAGTGGTGGGGGATGCATCAGTTAGAGGCACAGACAGGCGATTCTGTGGGTGCGAACGGGACTCCAGGATGGTAGTCTGCCTACCTGGTGCTGGGGTCACGGATGTCTCTGAGCGGATAGGAGGCATATTAAAAGGGGAAGATAAAGAAACGGATGTCATTATACACATTGGTGGAAATGACGTAGATAGGAAGAGTAGGGGGATCCTAAGAGAGCAATTCAGGGAGTTGGGAAATAGGTTAAAAAGTAGGGTCACTAGGGTGGCCATCTCTGGGCTGCTCCCAATGCCTCGTGCCAGTGAGGCTAAGAATAGGGAGTTGGTACAAATGAATGCCTGGCTAAAGGACTGGTCCAGGAGGGAGGGCTTCATTTTCATAGATCCATGGGAAGTTTTCAGGAGAGGATGGCACCTGTACAAGAGGGAGGGGTCACAACTAAGTTGGAAGGGCACAAATATCCTGGCTGGGAGCTTTGCTAGTACAGTTCGGGGGGGTTTAAACTAGTATGGCAGGGGGGTGGGGATCAAAATATTAGGTCTACAAGTGTGGAGGCTGGGGACGAGCTTGGGGCTGGGACAAGGCTGGCAAAGAAGAAGAGCACTCTGGGGGAGGACGACCTCACTGGGCCTGGAGGTCTGGAGTGCTTATACTTCAATGCAAGGAGCGTAGCAGGTAAGACAGACGAACTTGGGGCCTTAACGCTCACGAGGAATTTGGATGTGGTTGCGGTGACAGAGACTTGGTTGAAAGAGGGACAGGACTGGCAGCTGAATATTCCAGGGTACAAGTGTTTTAGGCGAGACAGAGGAGGGGCCAAAAGAGGTGGGGGAGTAGCGGTATTAGTTAGAGAGCATATTACAGCGGTGCAGAGGGAGGACAATTCAGAGGAGTCGTGTAACGAGTCACTCTGGGTGGAGCTTAGAAACAGGAAAGGCGCAGTCACTATGTTGGGGGTGTACTACAGGCCCCCCAACAGCCCAAGGGAAGTGGAAGAATGGATATGTCAGGAGATACTGGATAGGTGCAGGAAAAATAGGGTTGTTGTAGTGGGAGACTTCAATTTCCCTGGTATAGACTGGAAATCGCTGAGGGCAGGGACTCTGGATGGGGAGGAATTTGTAAAATGTGTACAGGAGGGTTCGTTGGAACAATATGTAGACAGCCCGAGTAGAGAGGGGGCTATACTGGACCTGGTACTGGGGAATGAGCCCGGTCAGGTCTTCAAAGTTTTGGTAGGGGAACATGTGGCAAATAGTGACCACAATTCTGTTAGCTTTAGGATAGTGATGGAAAAGGATGAGTGGTGTCCCAAGGGTAAGGTGTTGGATTGGGGGAAGGCTAACTTTAGTGGGATCAGGCAGAAATTGGCAGCTCTTGATTGGGAGAGGCTGATTGAGGGTAAATCCACATCAGGTATGTGGCAGTCTTTTAAGGAACAGTTGTTAGGGCTACAGGACATGCATGTGCCTGTAAAAAAGAAGGATAGGAAGGGTAGGATTAGAGAACCGTGGATAACCAGGGAAATTGAGGGACTGGTCAAAAAGAAAAGAGAGGCGTATGTTAGGTCCAAGCAGCTAAAAACGGAGGGAGCTCTGGAGGAGTACAAAGAAAGTAGGAAAGTACTCAAACGGGGAATTAGAAGAGCAAAAAGGAGTCACGAAATGTTCTTGGCAGACAGGATTAAGGAGAATCCCAAGGCATTTTATTCATACGTTAGGAACAAAAGGGTTGTTAGGGAAAAAATCGGACCTCTCAGGGACAAAAGTGGGGACTTATGCTTGGAGCCCAAAGAAGTAGGGGAGATCCTAAATGAATACTTTGCGTCAGTATTCACAAAGGAGAGGGATGTGTTGACTGGGAGTGTCTCGGAGGGGAGTGTTGAACCGTTGGAGAAAATCTCCATTACAAAGGAGGATGTGTTAGGTTTGTTCGAGAATATAAAGACTGACAAATCCCCAGGGCCTGATGGAATCTATCCAAGGCTGCTCAGGGAGACGAGAGGTGAAATCGTTGGGCCTCTGACGCAAATCTTTGTCTCGTCACTGGACGCAGGTGAGGTCCCAGAGGATTGGAGGATAGCTAATGTGGTCCCGTTATTTAAGAAGGGTAGGAAGGATAACCCGGGTAATTATAGGCCGGTGAGCTTGACGTCCGTGGTGGGGAAGTTGTTGGAGAAGATTCTTAGAGATAGGATGTATGCACATTTAGAAAGGAATAAACTCATTAACGATAGTCAGCATGGTTTTGTGAGAGGGAGGTCATGCCTCACTAACCTGGTGGTGTTTTTTGAAGAAGTGACCAGAATGGTTGACGAAGGAAGGGCCGTGGATGTTGTCTATATGGACTTTAGTAAAGCGTTTGACAAAGTCCCTCATGGTAGGCTAGTGAAAAAGGTTGGATCTCATGGGATAAAGGGGGAGGTGGCTAGATGAGTGGAGAACTGGCTTGGTCATAGAAGACAGAGGGTGGTAGTGGAAGGGTCTTTTTCCGGCTGGAGGCCTGTGACTAGTGGTGTTCCGCAGGGCTCTGTATTGGGACCTCTGCTGTTTGTGATTTATATAAATGATCTGGAAGAAGGAGTAACTGGGGTGATCAGTAAGTTTGCGGACGACACAAAACTGGCAGGACTTGCAGATAGTGAGGAACATTGTCAGAGGCTACAGAAGGATATAGATAGGCTGGAAATTTGGGCAAAGAAATGGCAGATGGAGTTCAATCTTGATAAATGCGAAGTGATGCATTTTGGTGGGAATAATGTAGGGAGGAGCTACACGATAAATGGAAGAACCATAAAGGGTGTAGAGACGCAGAGGGACCTGGGTGTGCAAGTCCACAGATCTTTGAAGGTGACGTCACAGGTGGAGAAGGTGGTGAAGAAGGCATATGGCATGCTTGCCTTTATAGGACGGGGCATAGAGTATAAAAGTTGGGGTCTGATGTTGCAGATGTATAGAACGTTGGTTCGGCCGCATTTGGAATACTGCGTCCAGTTCTGGTCGCCACACTACCAGAAGGACGTGGAGGCTTTGGAGAGAGTACAGAGGAGGTTTACCAGGATGTTGCCTGGTATGGAGGGGCTTGGTTATGAGGAGAGATTGGGGAAACTGGGGTTGTTCTCCTTGGAAAGACGGAGGATGAGGGGAGACTTAATAGAGGTGTATAAAATTATGAAAGGCATAGATAGGGTGAACGGTGGGAAGCTTTTCCCCGGGTCGGTGGTGACGTTCACGAGGGGTCATAGGTTCAAGGTGAAGGGGGGGAGGTTTAACACAGATATCAGAAGGACATATTTTACACAGAGGGTCGTGGGGGCCTGGAATGTGTTGCCGGGCAAGGTGGTGGAGGCGGACACACTGGGAACGTTTAAGACTTATCTAGACAGCTATATGAACGGAGTGGGAATGGAGGGATACAAAAGAGTGGTCTAGTTTGGACCAGGGAGCGGCGCGGGCTAATTGTTCTTTGTTTCTCGTTTCAAGGCTTCATTCTATGATCATCTTGCTGGTGCCAGTACAGAGCGAGACTGCGGATAGTTGGGAACCTGTCTCGGGGGCAGGGAATTCAGATGGTGTTCGTAAAGCAGAAGTGGAAATGAATAGGGTTGGGAAGCATTTTCTGATCAGGGCCAGTGTGATCTCCTGGACTCGTTTCGATCGCCACAGGGGGTCGGAGAGGAATTTCCCAGATTTTTTTTTCCCCATATTGGCCCTGGGGTTTTCACTCTGGGTTTTCGCCTCTCCCTGGAGATCACATGGTCTGGAATGGGGGGGTGGGGGTGAGTTAATAGGTTGTGATGAACAAAGCATCGTAGCTGTGAGGGACAGCTCGGTGGATAGGATATTAGGATGTAGATAGGCTGGAAAATTGGGCGGGGATCCTGGATTCAGGATTCAATCCTGGACCGGGGAGCGGCGCGGGCTTGGAGGGCCGAAGGGCCTGTTCCTGTGCTGTATTGTTCTTTGTTCTTTGTCATGAATGTAGCCCAATCCATCACGCAAACCAGCCTCCCGTCCATTGACTCTGTCTACATTTCCCGCTGCCTCGGAAAAGCAGCCAGCATAATCAAAGACTCCACGCACCCCGGACATTCTCTCTTCCACCTTCTTCCGTCGGGAAAAAGATACAAAAGTCTGTGATCACGTACCGACCGACTCAAAAACAGCTTCTTCCCTGCTGCCGTCAGACTTTTGAATGAACCTACCTTGCATTAAGCTGATCTTTCTCTCCACCCTAGCTATGACTGTAACACAACATTCTGCACCCTCTCCTTTCCTTCTCTATGAATGGTATGCTTTTTCTGTATAGCGTGCAAGAAACAATACTTTTCACTGTATACTAATACATGTGGCAATAATAAATCAAATCAAAGACTAGGTGATTATTTAAATTGAGTAACAAGCAATTGCTGGTGTCGCATTCTGTACATCTCACCTTCAAGATGTTGATTTGGAAAAATAATATCGAGGGAGCTAAACCAATCCCTGACTGGGACAGAGACCACGGCATATGGGCGGCACAGTGGTTAGCACTGCTGCCTCACAGCGCCGGGGACCCTGGTTCGATTCCCGGCTTGGGTCACTGTCTGTGTGGAGTCTGCACATTCTCCCCGTGTCTGCGTGGGTTTCCTCCGGATGCTCCGGTTTCCTCCCACAGTCTGAAAGACGTGCTGGTTAGGGTGCATTGGCCGTGCTAAATTCTCCCTCAGTGTTACCCGAACAGGCGCTGGAGTGTGGCGACTAGGGGATTTTCACAGTAACTTCGTTGCAGTGTTAATGTAAGCCGACTCGCGACACTAATACTTAAACTTATTAAAGGTAAGGTTCTTTAGGGGTTCTTTATCAATAACACTCGATTCATGTGATCTTCTGGATGGAGAACCATTTGCCAGAGGATGTCTTTACTCTTCTTGGCCTTGGATAGTTTTCTGCCTCACCCCCGCGCTTGTGGGAGATGAGAGGTGCTGGAGCTGTCAGGGGCTGGGTAGATTTGATGGACATGTTGGTCTTTTTCTTGTCTGTACTTCATCTCCATGCATTCAATGCGTTCCCTTTTCTCCATTACTCTGGACCAAGCTGGAGCACGCTCACCCACACAGACACTCTCTGTAATTGTTCCCTTCCACACGGGAGCACACAATCCCAAGCCTTGGGCCTAATCCTGTCCCCAGACACTGTTCAGACAGTATGATGCTTCCAAGAGCATTAAATGATTGAGACACATTAACACACGACGCACGAAGATGCCATGGCAATGCGTTAGTTTTGAAATGTAATAACTGTGGGAGGCAAAGGAGTAGAAACTGTATGGGGGGGAAGGGGATGTTTTGCCCCCATTTTTGTCAGGCGTCAATGGCAGAGGAGGTGTAGATTCGGGGGGAGGGGGGGGGGGTTTAGTTTAAAGTTTATTTAAGAGTGTCACAAGTAGGCTTACATTAACACTGCAATGAAGTTACTGTGAAAATCCCCTAGTCGCCACACTCCGGCGCCTGTTCGGGTACACTGAGGGAGAATTTAGCATGGCCAATGCACCCTAACCAGCACGTCTTTCGGGCTGTGGGAGGAAACCGGAGCACCCGGAGGAAACCCACGCAGACACGGGGAGAACGTGCAGACTCTGCACGGACTGTGACCCAAGCCGGGAATCGAACCCGGGTCCCTGGTGCTGTGAGGCAGCAGTGCTAACGACTGTGCTACCGGTGTAATTTGCTTGCTCAGCTGTCTGTCTGTCTCACCATCACCCACCCCACCTCCCCCGACCCCCGCCCCCCCCCCCCCCCCCCACCTCCCCCGACCCCCCCCCCCCCCAACCTCCAGTAATGTCTTGCCATCTCGTCATGCAATGACACGGTGGCAAAGTGGTCAGCACTGCTGCCTCACAGCGCCAGGGACCTGGGTTCGATTCCCGGCTTGGGTCACTGTCTGTGTGGAGTTTGCACGTTCTCCCCGTGTCTGCGTGGGTTTCCTCCGGGTGCTCCGGTTTCCTCCCACAGTCTGAAAGACGTGCTGGTTAGGGTGCATTGGCCGTGCTAAATTCTCCCTCAGTGTTACCCAAAGTTTTTTTTGGAAGTTTATTTATTATTGTCATAAGTAGGCTTACATTAACACTGCAGTGAAGTTACTGTGAAAATCCCCTAGTCAGCACACTCTGGCGCCTGTTTGGCTGCACTGAGGGAGAATTTAGCATGACCAATGCACCCTAACCAGCACGTCTTTCGGACAGTGGGAGGAAACCGGAGCACCCGGAGGAAACCCACGCAGACACGGGGAGAACGTGCAGACTCCGCACAGACAGTGACCCAAACCGGGAATCGAACCCGGGTCCCTGGGAGGCAGCAGTGCTAACCACTGTGCCACCGTGCTATCTGGAGTGTGGTGACTTGGGGATTTTCACAGTAACTTCACTGCAGTGTTAATGTAAGCCTTACTTGTGACACTTAATTAATAAACTTAAAACCTGGAGAAAAAAAAGAGTCCAGATGTGGAACAAACACAATCTAATGGAATGATAGAACCGGCCCGAGGGGCTGAATGGCCCCCGCTCCCCATTCCTATGCTGCTCTGCAGTTTTCACAATTTCCTCACTCGCTGCACTTCAGAGGAAGAGTTAGTTTATGCCAACTCGCTCGGTAACTATAGCTACATGTAACATGAGGAATCAGTATAAATGAGTGCAGCTGGTACTGCCTGGGCCGCTACCTCATTATGTGAATATTTCTCATACATTATCCCCAAAACTTTGAAGTACTTACACTAAGTGTTTAGTATTTTGTCTGCAGAGCTCCGCACTCAGACTGCGCTCCTCGAGTACCTTTGTATTTCTCACCCAATCTTCCACATTCCAAAATACTTTGCAGGAAATTGGCAGGGAGACTAACATCACCAGCTTTTTAAAAGGCAACAGGACATTGTGCCCCCGAGGGTGGGGCAGGATTGGGTTAGGGCGCTGCAGTCAAAGAACTGATAGTTTGTTATAACTCTTTCTGTGGGCATCATTGGCTTGGCCAGACCAGGTCAGGATTGGCAGATTTCCTTCCCTAAATTTAGTTTTAGTTTATTTATTAGTGTCACAAGTAAGACTCACATTAACACTGCAATGAAGTTACTGTGAAAATCCCCTAGTTGCCACGCTCCGGCGCCTGATCGGGTAACACTGAGGGAGAATTTAGCATGGCCAATCCACCTAACCAGCATTCTTTCGGACCATGGGAGAAACTGGAGGAAACCCAAGCAGACACGGGGAGAATGTGCAGGCTCCGCACAGACAATGATCCACGCCAGGAATCGAACCTGGGTCCCTGGAGCTGTGAGGCAGCAGTGCTAACCACTGTGCCACCGTGCTGCCCCTATGGGATTATCTGATCTTTGTTGGCCAGTGAGGACATGATGGGCTGAATGGCCTCCCATGCTGTCAACGTCTGTGATGATGTGGAGATGCCGGCGTTGGACTGGGGCAAACACAGTAAGAAGTCTCACAACACCAGGTTAAAGTCCAACAGGTTTATTTGGTAGCACAAGCTTTCGGAGCGCTGCTCCTTCATCAGATGAGTGAAGAGTTGTGTTCACAAACAGGGCATATAGAGACACAGACTCAATTTACAAGATAATGGTTGGAATGCGAGTCTTTACGGATAATCAAGTCTTTAAAGGTACAATGTGAGTGGAGAGAGGGTTAAGTACAGGTTAAAGAGATGTGTATTGTCTCCAGACAGGACAGTTCGTGAGATTTTGCAATCCCAGGCAAGTCGTGGGGGTTACAGACAGTGTGACATGAACCCAAGATCCCGGTTGAGGCCGTCCTCATGTGTGCGGAACTTGGCTATCAGTTTCTGCTCAGTGCCTCTGCGTGGTCATGTATCATGAAGGCCGCCTTGGAGAACGCTTACCCGAAGATCAGAGGCTGAATGCCCGTGACTGCTAAAGTGTTTCCCGACAGGAAGGGAACACTCTTTTGACAAAGTGTCACTCTTGTGACTCGGCCAACGTTGTCAACCTGATACGCTGCAGGAAAGGATGTCCCGAGGCATGGTACATTGGGGAAACCATGCAGACGCTACGACAACGGATGAATGGACACCGCTCGACAATCACCAGGCAGGAGTGTTCCCTTCCTGTTGGGGAACACTTTAGCAGTCAAGGAAATTCAGCCTCTGGTCTTCGGGTAAGCGTTCTCCAAGGCAGCCTTCACGACAGAGCAGAGTCGCTGAGCAGAAACTGATAGCCAAGTTCCGCACACATGAGGACGGCCTCAACCGGGATCTTGGGTTCATGTCACACTATCTGTAACCCCCACAACTTGCCTGGACTTGCAAAATCTCACTAACTGTCCTGTCTGGAGACAATACACATCTCTTTAACCCGTGCTTAACCCTCTCTCCACTCACATTGTCTGTACCTGTAAAGACTTGATTACCTGTTAAGGTAATTCAACCATTATCTTGTAATTGAGTTTGTGTCTATATATGCCTGTTTGTGAACCGAACTCTTCACTCACCTGATGAAGGGGCAACGCTCCAACAATAAACCTGTTGGACTTTACCAGGGTTGGAGAGCCGTGAAACCCTTCTTTGAGTCTCCATCGCTCTGGTGGGAAACCATCAAGGACAACATCAAGAGGTTCTTCATCCACAAAGGGGTTCAGAAGGCAAGGGAGAGATGGGGGGAAATGTCCCGACTCCAGAAATGCGTGCAGGAGCTACTCCAACTGCAGTCGATGGGGGTTGATGTCAAGGAGGATCTCCGGGAGGTGAAGAGCCAGCAAGCCTCGCTCTTTGCCTCGGAGGCCTCCAAGGTTATCTTCCGGTCCAGGGTCCGCGCCGTGGAGCAGGACGAAACGTGCTTGCGTTTCTTCTTCTAGAAGGTGCACAGAGAAACCTCTGTGATCACAAGCCTGAAGGAAGAAGATGGCTCTGTAAGGTCATCGCAGTCTGACATTCTGAGGATCTGCAAATCCTTCTATGCCGGACTGTATGACCTGAAGCCAACAGACAGCACGGCCTCCCAGTCTTTCCTGTCGTCTATCACAGAGGTCTTAGATGACGGCGAGCGGGAGAGCCTGGACAGACCGGTAGCTCTGGATGAGCTGACAAAGGCCGTCGAGTCCCTTCAGAAGGGTAAAACTCCCGGAAGCGACGGCTTACCGGCTGAGTTTTACTCAGCGTTGTGGGAGTTGACGGGCCCGGACCTCCTGGAAGTATACGAGAGTATGCTTCTGGAAGGCAGCATGTCAGAATCCATGAGGAAAGGCATCATTACCCTCATCTACAAGCAGAAGGGGGAAAGGGAAGAAATTAGAAATTGGAGACCCATTTCACTATTGAACGTGGATTATAAAATTCTGGCCAAGGTCATCGCCAACCGGGTCAAGTCTGCTCAGGAGTCAGTGATCCTTCCTGATCAAACCTGTGCTGTACCCGGCAGGAAGATCTCTGATAGCCTCGCGCTACTCAGGGATACGATTGCCTACGTGCAGGACAGGCAGGTGGACACCTGCCTCATCAGTCTAGACCAGGAGAAGGCGTTTGACAGAATACCGCACAGCTACATGATGGATGTGCTCTCCAAAATGGGATTTGGGGAGGGAATCTGCAATTGGATCCAACTGCTCTACACAGACATCAGTAGCGCAGTTTCAATCAACGGGTGGGAATCAGATAGGTTTCATAGAACATAGAACATTACAGCGCAGTACAGGCCCTTCGGCCCTCAATGTTGCACCGACCTGTGAAACCAATCTAAAGACCATCTAACCTACACTATTCCAATATCATCCATATGTTTATCCAATGACCCTTTAAATGCCCTTAAAGTTGACGAGTCCACTACTGTTGCAGGCAGGGCATTCCACGCCCTTACTACTCTCTGAGTAAAGAACCTACCTCTGACATCTGTCCTATATCTATCACCCCTCAATTTAAAGCCACGTCCCTTCATGCTAGCCATCACCATCCGAGGAAAAAGGCTCTCACTGTCCACCCTATCTAATCCTCTGATCATCTTGTATGCCTCTATTAAGTCACCTCTTAACCTTCTTCTCTCTAACGAAAACAGCCTCAAGTCACTCAGCCTTTCCTCATAAGACCTTCCCACCATACCAGGCAACATCCTGGTAAATCTCCTCTGCACCCTTTCCAATGCTGCCACATCCTTCCTATAATGTGGCGACCAGAACTGTACGCAATACTCCAAGTGCGGCCGCACCAGAGTTTTGTACAGCTGCAACATGACATCATGGCTCCGAAACTCAATCCCTCTACCAATAAAAGCTAACACACGTACGCCTTCTTAACAACCCTATCAACCTGGGTGCCAACTTTCAGGGATCTATGCACATGGACACCGAGATCTCTCTGCTCAGCCACACTACCAAGTATCTTACCATTAGCCCAGTACTCTGTATTCTTGTTACTCCTTCCAAAATGAATCACCTCACACTTTTTCGCATTAAACTCCATTTGCCACCTCTCAGCCCAGCTCTGCAGCATATCTATGTCCCTCTGTAACCTGCCACTTCCCTCCGCACTGTCCACAACTCCACCGACTTTAGTGTCATCCGCAAATTTACTAACCCATCCTTCTATGCCCTCATCCAGGTCATTTATAAAAATGACAAACAGCAGTAGCCCCAAAACAGATCCTTGCGGTACACCACTGGTAACTGAACTCCAGGATGAACATTTCCCATCAACCACCACCCTCTGTCTTCTTACAGCTAGCCAATTTCTGATCCAAACTGCAAAATCACCCTCAATCCCATGCCTCCGTATCTTCTTACCGTGGGGAACCTTATCAAACGCTTTGCTGAAATCCATATACACCACATCAACTGCTTTACCCTCATCCACCTCTTTGGTCACCTTCTCAAAGAACTCAATAAGGTTTGTGAGGCACGACCTACCTTTCACAAAACCGTATTGACTATCCCTAATCAAATTGTTCCTTTCTAGATGATTATAAATCCTATCTCTTTAATCCTTTCCAAAACTTTGCCCACAACAGAAGTAAGGCTCACCGGTCTATAATTACCAGGGTTGTTTCTACTCCCCTTCTTGAACAAGGGGACAACATTTGCTATCCTCCAGTCTTCTGGCACTGTTCCTGTAGACAATGACGACATAAAGATCAAAGCCAAAGACTCTGCAATCTCCTCCCTAGCTTCCCAGAGAATCCTAGGATAAATCCCATCCGGCCCAGGGGACTTATCTATTTTCACACTTTCCAGAATTGCTAACACCTCCTCCTTATGAACTTCAATCCCGTCTAGTCTAACAGCCTGTATCTCAGTATTCTCTTTGACAACATTGTCTTTTTCCTGTGTGAATACTGATGAAAAATATTCATTTAGCGCCTCTCCTATCTCTTCAGACTCCACGCACAACTTCCCACTACTGTCCTTGACTGGCCCTAATCTTACCCTAGTCATTCTTTTATTCCTGACATACCTATAGAAAGCTTTAGGGTTTTCCTTGATCCTACCTGCCAAAGACTTCTCATGTCCCCTCCTGGCTCTTCTTAACTCTCTCTTTAGGTCCTTTCTGGCTAACTTGTAACTCTCAAGCGCCCTAACTGAGCCTTCATGTCTCATCTTTACATAAGTCTCCTTCTTCCTCTTCACAAGAGATTCAACTTCTTTAGTAAACCACGGTTCCCTCGCTCGACCACTTCCTCCCTGCCTGATAGGTACATACTTATCAAGGACACCCAGTAGCTATTCCTTGAACAAGCTCCACATTTCAATTGTGCCCATCCCTGCAGTTTCCTTCCCCATCCTATGCATCCTAAATCTTGCCTAATCGCATCATAATTTCCTTTCCCCCAGCTATAACTCTTGCCCTGCGGTTTATACCTATTCCTTTCCATCGCTAAAGTAAACGTAACCGAATTGTGGTCACTATCACCAAAGTGCTCCCCTAACACCTGGCCTGGTTCATTACCCAGTACCAAATCCAATGTGGCCTCGCCTATTGTACCTTTTGGGTACACTAAGGGAGAATTTAGCACGGCCAATGCACCTAACCAGCACCTAACTCCGGTTTCCTCCCACAGTCTGACAGACATGCTGGTTAGGTGCATTGATCCAAACAGGTGCCGGAGTGTGGCGACTAGGGGAATTTCACAGTAACTTCATTGCAGTGTTAATGTAAGCCTTATTTGTGATTAATAAATAAACTTTAAAACTATCTTTGGACTGTGGGAGGAAACTGGAGAACCTGGAGGAAACCCACACAGACACGGGAAGAACGTGCAGACTTCACACAGACAGTGACCCAACCCAGGAATTGAACCCGGGTCCCTGGCGCTGTGAGGCAGCAGTGTTAACCACCATGCCACCCTGATCAAACAGATGTGCAACTCACAGGGCCCAATATAAAGAACAAAAAGAACAAAGAACAGTACAGCACAGGAAACAGGCCATTCGGCCCTCCAAGCCTGTGCCACTCATTGGTCCAACTAGACCATTCATTTGTATCCCTCCATTCCCAGACTGCTCATGTGACTATCCAGGTAAGTCTTAAACGATGTCAGCGTGTCTGCCTCCACCACCCTACTTGGCAGCGCATTCCAGGCCCCCACCACTCTCTGTGTAAAAAACGTCCCTCTGATATCTGAGTTATACATCGCCCCTCTCACCTTGAGCCCGTGACCCCTCGTGATCGTCACCACCGACCTGGGAAAAAGCTTCCCATTGTTCACCCAATCTATAGGAGGTTGAGGGGAGATCTGATAGAAACTTACAAGATAATGAACGGCTTAGATAGGATGGACGTAGGGAAGTTGTTTCCATTAACAGGGGAGACTAGGACGCGGGGGCACAGCCTTAGAATAAAAGGGAGTCACTTTAGAACAGAGATGAGGAGAAATTTCTTCAGCCAGAGAGTGGTGGGTCTGTGGAATTCATTGCCACAGAGGGCTGTGGAGGCCGAGACGTTGAGCGTCTTCAAGACAGAAATTGATAAATTCTTGATTTCTCGAGGAATTAAGGGCTATGGGGAGAGAGCGGGTAAATGGAGTTGAAATCAACCATGATTGAATGGTGGAGTGGACTCGATGGGCCGAATGGCCTTACTTCCGCTCCTATGTCTTATGGTCTTATACCCTTCATAATCTTGTATACCTCTATTAGATCTCCCCTCATTCTCCGTCTTTCCAGGGAGAACAAGCCCAGTTTACCCAATCTCTCCTCATAGCTAAGACTCTCCATCCTGGTAAACCTTTTCTGCACTCTCTCTAAAGCCTCCACGTCCTTCTGGTAGTGCGGCGACCAGAACTGGACGCCGTACTCCAAATGTGGCCTAACCAGCGTTTTATACAGCTGCAACATCAGACTCCAGCTTTTATACTCTATACCCCGTCCCATAAAGGCAAGCATACCATATGCCTTCTTCACCACCTTCTCCACCTGTGCTGCCACCTTGAAGGATTTGTGGACTTGCACACCTAGGTCCCTCTGTGTTTCTATACTCTTGATGGCTCTGCCATTTATTGTATAACTCCCCCCTACATTAGTTCTTCCAAAATGCATCATTTCGCATTTATCCGGATTAAATTCCATCTGCCATTTCTCCGCCCAATTTTCCAGCCTATCTATATCCTGCTGTATTGTCTGACAATGTTCATCACTATCCGCAAATCCAGCCATCTTCGTGTCATCCGCAAACTTGCTGATAACACCAGTTACACCTTCTTCCAATTCATTTATATATATCACAAATAGCAGAGGGCCCAGTACAGAGCCCTGCGGAACACCACTACTCACAGACCTCCAGCCGGAAAAAGACCCTTCGACTGCTACCCTCTGTCTCCTGTGGCAAAGCCAGTTTTCTACCCATCTAGCCACCTCTCCTTGTATCCCATGAGCCTTAACCTTCTTAACCAACCTGCCATGAGGGACTTTGTCAAATGCCTTACTGAAATCCATATAGACGACATCCACGGCCCTTCCTTCATCAACCGTTTTTGTCACTTCCTCAAAAAACTCCACCAAATTTGTAAGGCACGACCTCCCTCTTACAAAACCATGCTGTCTGTCACTAATGAGATTGTTCCGTTCTAAATGCGCGTACATCCTGTCTCTAAGAATCCTCTCCAACAACTTCCCTACCACAGACGTCAAGCTCACTGGCCTATAATTACCCGGGTTATCCCTGCTACCCTTCTTAAATAACGGTACAACATTCGCTATCCTCCAATCCTCAGGGACCTCACCTGTGTCCACTGAAGAGACAAAGATTTCCGTCAGAGGCCCAGCAATTACATCTCTTGTCTCCCTGAGCAGTCTAGGATAGATGCCACAGGCCCTGGGGATTTGTCAGTTTTAATGTTCCCTAAAAAACCTAACACTTCCTCCCTTGCAATGGAGATTCTCTCTAACGGGTTAACACCTCCCTCTGAGACACTCACAGTCAACAAGTCCCTCTCCTTTGTGAATACGATGCAAAGTATTCATTTAGGATCTCCCCTATTCCCTTGGGTTCTAAGCATAATTCCCCTCCTTTGTCCTTGAGAGGTCCAGCTTTTTCCCTGACAACTCTTTTGTTCCTAACATATGAATAAAAGGCCTTAGGATTCTCCTTAATCCTGTCTGCCAAGAACATTTCGTGACCTCTTTTTGCCCTTCTAACTCCCCGTTTGAGTTCTTTCCTACTCTCTCTGTATTCCTCCAGAGCTCCATCTATTTTCAGTTGCCTAGACCTAACGTACGCCTCTCTTTTCTTTTTGATCAGATCCTCAATTTCCCTGGTTATCCACAGCTCTCGAATCCTACCTTTCCTATCCTTCCTTTTTACAGGCACATGCCTGTCCTGCAGCCTGATCAACTGTTCCTTAAAAGACTCCCACATGCCTGATGTGGACTTACCCCCGAACAGCCTCTCCCAATCATCGGCCACCAATTCCTGCCTAATCCGGCTATAGTTAGCCTTCCCCCAATTTAGCACCCTACCCTTAGGACAATGTCCATTACTATCCTAAGGTTAACAGAGTTGTGGTCACTATGTGCCACATGTTCCCCTACCGAAACTTTGACAACCTGACCGGGCTCATTTCGCAGAACTAGGTCCAGTATAGCCCCCTCTCTAGTCGGGCTATCTACATACTGTTCCAAAGAACCTTCCAGTACACATTTTACAAATTCCTCCCCGTCCAGACCCCCAGCCCTAAGCACTTTCCAGTCTATACCAGGGAAATTGAAGTCTCCCACTACAACAACCCTATTTTTTCTGCACATATCCAGAATCTCCTGACATATCCGTTCCTCCACTTCCCGTGGGCTGTTGGGTGGTCTGTCGTACACCCCCAGCATAGTGATTGCACCTTTCCTGTTTCTGAGCTCCACCCACAGCCACTCATTACATGACCCCTCTAAATTGTCCACCCTCTGCACCGCTGTAATATGCTCCCTAACTAATATCGCTACCCCCCCACCTTTATTAGCCCCTCCTCTGTCTCGCCTAAAACACTTATACCCCGGAATATTCAGCTGCCAGTCCTGTCCTTCTTTTAACCATGTCTCCGTCACCGCAACCACATCCAAATTCCGCGTCAGCATTAAGGCCCTAAGTTTGTCTGTCTTACCCGTTACGCTCCTCACATTGAAGTAGATGCACTCCAGACCTCCAGGCCCACTCAGGTCATCCTGCTCCAGAATGCTCTTCTTCTTATCTAGCCTTGCCCTGGCCCCCAGCTCGACCCCAGCCTCAGTTCTTACTGACCTACCGTTTTGATCCCCACCCCCCGCCACACTAGTTTAAACCCTGCCGAAACACTCTAGCAAAACTCCCAGCCAGGATATTTGTGCCCTTCCAGTTAAGGTGTAACCCATCCTTTCCGTACAGGTGCCATCCTCTCATGAAGACTTCCCAATGATCTATGAATTTGAAACCCTCCCTCTTGCACCAGTCCTTTAGCTACGTGTTCAATTGTAGAATCTCCCTGTTCCTGGCCTCACTTGCACTAGGCACCGGGAGCACTCCCGAGATTGCTACCCTAGAGGCCTTATTTTTTAGCCTAGCACACATCTCCCTGAATTGCTCTCGAATGACCCGTGTGCTCATTCTACCTACGTCATTTTCACCAATGTGTATAATTACATCTGTTTGATTACCTTCCCTTTTTAATATGCTTCCTACCCTCTCGGAGACATCCAGTACCCCGGCACCAGGGAGGCAGACTACTATCCTGGAGTCTCGTTCGCGCCCGCAGAACCGCCTGTCCGTGCCTCTAACCATTGCGTCCCCCACCACTATTTCTCTCCTAATCCCCTTCTTTCCCTTCTGGGCCTCTGAAAGATACCGGAAAGATATTCAACTGGGAACCTCAACAGGAACCCATTGAGTCTGTTGTGAGCAGGAGCAGAAAGCAGAGGGGTAGATGGAGAATGATGGACACCATTCAGTAAAAAACAAAGCCAGCAAAGTGACAGGGTGATGCCATTATCCATAAACCAAATGAGATTCATTGTCACAAATCAGACACTGAAGATTGCCTTAAATTCACTAAACATCAGTTATTGCACTGCTTACACTTCAGAGATTGAAATTTTCTATTTTGAGTTGTTGCAATGTCACATTTCCATTGGCTGATGCAAGTATTATTGTGGATTAATGGTGCTATTAATATTACAGCTTAGAGCTCCAAGCACAAAAGATTCAAAGTGTAGAAATGGTCTACGTCAGACAGGAGTGTGCAGACCTAGGAGAGTCAATGGAATTCTCTTCCACAATAGACAGAGGAAGCATGGCAGAATTCTCCCATCCGGGACTAAGTCCCGTGGCGGAGTCAGGGTCGGGGTCAGGGTCAGGGAGCGTTTCCTGCCGCAGAGGCTGATGGGAAACCACGCCATATCTTCTGACCCCGGCCACATTAATTATGCACCTGGGGGTTTAGCGCCGTATTCCACGGCATCGCGCGCATCCCGCCATCCTATCCGGGCGCCACATTGAAAAGGCGCCCAACATCACTGACCCACCGTCATAGAAAGAAGATGGAGCTCCAGGAACGCTGCGAGACTGGCAGATGGGTTTCCAGGAATGCTGCGAGGCTGGAAGATGGATCACCAGGAATGCTGCGAGGCTGGAAGATGGATTTCCAGGAATGCTGCGAGGCTGGAAGATGGATTTCCAGGAACACTGCGATGTTGGAAGATGGATTTCCAGGAATGCCGCGAGGCTGGAAGGTGGATTTCCAAGGACGCTGTGATGCTGGAAGATGGATTTCCAGGAATGCTGCGAGGCTGGAAGATGGATTTCCAGGGACATTGCGATGCTGGAAGATGGATTTCCAGGAACGCTGCGAGGCTGGAAGATGGATTTCCAGGAACGCTGCGAGGCTGGAAGATAGATTTCCAGGAACGCTGCGAGGCTGGAAGGTGGACACTGAAGCTGGAAGATCCACCTGCACCTGCGGATGTTCCCACCACCACCCCGCAACCTCCCCTTCCCCCCTCCATTGCTGTTATTCTGGGGTCCGGGGTGGCTGATAGCCTCCATCCCGAACTCCAGAGGCAGTTCCCAGGGATTCTCCAGGTGCATCCCGGCTTCTGCAGGCCACGTTATTCCTAACATGTTTGGTACAGGTGCCTTGGATTCTCGACAGATTCTCACCCCCCCCACCCCTCGACAGAGGCAGTGGAGAGAATCTCACCCAGAATCTCTGAATATTTTTAACAAAGTGCTGGATAGATTCTTGATTAGCAAGGGGGGGGGGGCGGGGTGAAAAGTTATCGGGGGTCGGCAGGGGTGTGGGGTTGACGTCACCAGCCATGATCTTATCGAATGGTAAAGCAGGCTCGAGGGGCCGAGTGGCCTACTCTTGGACCCGGGTTTGATTCCCGGCTTGGGTCACTGTCTGTGCGGAGTTTGCACCTTCTCCCCGTGTCTGCGTGGGTTTCCTCCGCGTGCTCCGGTTTCCTCCCACAGGCCGAAAGACGTGCTGGTTAGGTGGATTGGCCGTGCTAAATTCTCCCTCAGTGTACCCGAACAGGCGCCGGAGTGTGGCGACTATGAACAGTATGCTCTGTCTGCATAGCGCGCAAGAAGCAATACTTTTCACTGTATCCAAATACACGTGACAATATCAAATTAAATCAAATTGCTGCCTCACAGCGCCAGGGACCCAGGTTCGATTCCCGGCTTGGGTCACTGTCTGTGCGGAGTCTGCACATTCTCCCCGCGTCTGCGTGGGTTTCCTCCGGGTGCTCCGGTTTGCTCCCACAGTCCCAAAGATGTGCGGGTTAGGTGCATTGGCCGTGCTAAATTGACCCTTTGAGTCAGGGGGACTAATAGGGTGAATATGTGGGGTTACGGGGATAGGGCCCGGGTGGGATTGTGGTCGGCGCAGACTCGATGGGCCAAATGGCCTCCTTCCGTACCGTAGATTCGATTGTTTCAACAAAGGGTGCTATTAAACCCCTAGCGGCAGAGTGGGGCGTGAAGCTGTGACGTAGCAGGATGCTGTGGTTAGGTGTGTGTCAGACGATGACAGGCTAGACTCGGCACAGCTGAGGGCGTTTCAGAAAGCAGTGCTAGAATTGACTGTGTAACTCAGCGCATTCTGAACAGCTTCCTCGTTTCTCTGTTCGCATGTTTCCTTTACAGCGGGGAGCCGAGAAAAACAAACAAACAGCGCCCCGAGTTGCAGTGACGGGTTTTAGCCAAGTGGGGCAAACTTGCTCCTTTTAAACAAATAACCCTGGGGCAGGCGACCATTTTGGCAGCAAGAAAATTGTCCTAGAAATCATAGAAACCCTACAGTGCAGAAGGAGGCCATTCGGCCCATCGAGTCTGCACCGACCACAATCCCACCCAGGCCCTACCCCCATATTCTGACACATTTTACCCACTAACCCCTCTAAACTACGCATCTCAGGACACTAAGGGGCAATTTTAGCATGGCCAATCAACCCAACCCACACACCTTTGGACTGTGGGAGGAAACCGGAGCACCTGGAGGAAACCCACGCAGACACGGGGAGAATGTGCAAACTCCACACAGACAGTGACCCAAGCCGGGAATCGAACGCAGGTCCTTGGAGCTGTGAAGCAGCAGCGCCAACCACTGTGCTACCGTGCCGCCCTCCGGGGTCACTGAGGGTAATTTGAGGGCAGATGGCGGTAACGTTATTGGACTAGCAATCCAGAGGCCCAGGCCAATGCTCTGGGGACACGGGTTCAAATCCCACCGGGACAGCTGTGGAATTTAAGTTCAATTAATAAGTACGGGTGATAAAACTTGTCTCAGTAATGGTGACCATAACAGCTATTGTCCAAAGATGTGTGGGTTAGGTTGATTGGCCATTATAAATTGACCCTCAGTGTCAAGGGGATTAGCAGGGTAAATACGTGGGGTTACAGGGATAGGGCCTGGGGGGGATTGAAGTCAGTGCAGGTTCGATGAGCCGAATGGCCTCCTTCTGCACTATAGGATTCTATGATTTTATGGTCGTTAAAAACCCATTTGGTTCACTAGTTTAAAGGTTTATTTATTAGTGACAAGTAGGCTTACATGAACACTGCAATGAAGTTACTGTGAAAATCCCCCAGTTGCCACACTCCGGCGCCTGTTCGGGTTACACTGCGGGATAATTTAGCACGGCCAATGCACCCTAACCAGCACAACTTTGGAGAGTGGGAGGAAACCGGAGCACCCGGAGGAAACCCACGCAGACACGGGGAGAACGTGCAGACTTCCACACAGACAGTGACCCAAGCCGGGAATCGAACCCGGGTCCCTGGCGCTGTGGGGCAGCAGTGCTAACCACTCTACTTCCATGCTGTGTCCCAAATCCTCTCGCCTGTTCTCAGTGTGTAACGCTAATGATTCCAGAAGGTGCTGTGGGAAAGCTAAAACAAAAATGCATTGCATTGATTTGATTCTTTCATGGGATGTGGGTGTCCACAGTTATCCACTTTTTGCCTCCCTCCCTTTCCGAACAGGGGTGTCACACTGGCAGTTTTCCAGTCCTCCGGTAGTTCTCCAGAATCCAAGGATTTTTCAAAAATCACAAACAATGCAACCACTCTCTCTGTAGCTGCTTCTTTTAGGATCCTAGGTTGCAAGCCATCTGGGCCAGGAGACTTAACTGCCTTTAGCCCCCATTAGTTTGTCTAATATTACTTCCCTGATGATGGTGATTGTAATTATTCCTCCCCCGTATTCTTTATTACTATTGGGATGTTTGAAATATCTTCCACCCCAATGACTGATGCAAAATATCTGTTTAACTCCTCTGCTATTTCCTTGTTCCCTGTAACTATCTCTGAAATTCATTTTCTAAGGGGCCTGTGTTCACTTTGACCTCTCTCTTCCTTTGTATCTATTTAAAGAAGCTCTTACTGTCAGTTTTTCTATTCCTGGCTAGTTTGCCCGGGTAGTTTATTTTCTCTCCCTTTATTATCCCCTTTATCCTCCTCTGCTGGATTCTGGAATGGTTGGAGAAAGGGTTTTGAAATCGGGGATTATGTCGATGGTTTTTATGAATGGAGGTGTAGCGGGTGTAGAAACACCTCCAAAGATAGCATGTCTGATCGAAACAAAGTGTGAGGGAAGCCGGCAGAGTGAGGTGGCCACATCAAAGCTCCCCAGCACGCCACCTCACACAGATTTACTGCCTGAGAGCCACGTTTAAGACACCTTCCCACTGATTTACAAAATGCAAAGTTACGAGTGGGTCGAATCAACCCTCGCTGGATTCAGAATGTAAACCACAACATGAGCAGTCAATGGTTAAATGTGAGGTTGATTGGCTGAAGGTGAAAGTGGTTCTGGTCCAGTGAGAGAGGGCCCTATTTAATCATTTTGATTCTAAGCGCTGGGCGGACTTGAAACTGGGGGTGTTTCAGATCCGACTTTTAGACTGGTCCTCGGGCGCCCCCATACGCACTCTGCTTGCAAAACAAAATATCAGCGATTCCGAATTCCACTGCAGAGGCCTGTGAGCGGGGCTTAACGGCCTGAAATCTTGTAGCTCCAATCAGCGCCTCCCACTGCACATGCGCAGAAAAAAAATAGAAAAACGCTCCTCCGCCACATCGCTCCCGGGCCGGATAATGCCTCCCTCTGGCCCCCCCACAGACATTGCCCCACCCCCACAACATTACTGACCTCCTTATCCCCACATCCACCCCTGCTACCCAGACCGATCGTGGCCCCCTGCGCCCCCTTCCCCCCCCCACCGATCGCACGCAGAGTGGCAGCGGACCCCCTCCTCCCACCCCTGCACACCCCATCCCCTGCCACCAGAGAGCCATCTGACACGCCTCCCCCCCCCCACTCCACCACCACCACCACCGATGTGAGTCAGAGAGCCGCTGGAAGCTCTGAACTTACCTCCTCAGAAGCTGGAGTGCCTGAATCGGATCTTAGCGAACCATGTCTGTTTCACGCCGAATCTGGACGGGTGAATGTGGTGGTAAAGGGGGAAGTGCCGGTAAGTTTGGGCGTGCAGCCCATTAAGTCAATTTAAATGCATGCAAACACATTTAAACTGATGTTGTGCCCATTTCGGGCGCGGTCCAGATGGCGGCCATTTTCAGCCATTGGTAAAGGGGGAACGGCCGCGGAGGCGGGCGTGGATCGTGCTACTCGCCTCACGCCCAACTTTACCAAGTTCTCAAACAGTTTACCAAGTTCTCTTTACCAACTTAATGGTAAAATCGGGCCCAGAGGGTTATTGAGAAGGCTTTCTGCTTTTAGACAATGAGCTGCAATGGTTAACAGAGTGATGGAGTCAGGAAGCACAGCCCTGGGCATCCGATTGGGACCCCAGCCTGGGCTTCCCCCCCATTTCCCCATTCCCAGAACCACGTTCTTTCAACTCTGTATCATTCCCCACCCTCCGTCCCTCCCATCTCCGTCCCTCCCACCTCCATCCCTCTCCCTCCTACCTCTGTCCGTCCCGATTCTGTCCCTCCCATTTCCATCCCTCCCGCCTCCATCCCTCCCGCCTCCGTCCCTCCCACCTCCGACCATCCTGCCCCTGTCCCTCCTGCCTCTGTGCCTCCGGCCTCCGTCACTCCTGCCTCTGACCCTCCTGCCTCTGTGCCTCCCTCCTCTGTACCTCCACATCGAGCGAGAAGTGAGTGAGACTGCGAGCCTCCCCGGATAGTTGGGGTTTAGCGGCAGCTCGGTGCGTCCAGCGTAACGCGATCTCCATTCCTCTCGATCTGCCATTGGACAATGACATTCCTCTGTGTCCAGACCATGGGCTAATTGAGAAACAGCCGCCCGGGTTAGATCACACTGTCATCAGATCCCGGGAACTACCACACCGATATCACCAACCCCCGGTGATACCACACCAATATCACCAACCCCCGGTGATACCACACCAATATCACCGACCCCCGGTGATACCACACCGATATCACTGCTCCCCAGCGATACCACACCGATATCACCGACCCCCGGTGATACCACACTGATATCACCGAACCCCGGTGATACCACACCGATATCACCGACCCCCGGTGATACCGCACTGATATCACCGACCCCCGGTGATACCACACTGATATCACCGACCCCCGGTGATACCACACCGATATCACTCCCCTCCGGTGATACCACACCGATATCACTGCCCCTGGTGATACCACACCGATATCACTGCCCCTGGTGATACCACACCGATATCACCGACCCCCAGTGATACCACACCGATATCACTCCCCTCCGGTGATACCACACCGATATCACTCCCCTCCGGTGATACCACACCGATATCACTCCCCTCCGGTGATACCACACCGATATCACTCCCCTCCGGTGATACCACACCGATATCACTCCCCTCCGGTGATACCACACCAATATCACTGCCCCCGGTGATACCACACCGATATCACTGCCCCCTGGTGATACCACACCGATATCACTGCACCCTGGTGATACCACACCGATATCTCTGCACCCTGGTGATACCACACCAATATCACTGCCCCCGGTGATACCACACTGATATCACTGCCCCCTGGTGATACCACACCGATATCTCTGCCCCCTGGTGATACCACACCGATATCTCTGCACCCTGGTGATACCACACCGATATCACTGCCCCGGTGATACCACACCGATATCACCGACCCCCCGGTGATACCACACTGATATCACTGCACCCTGGTGATACCACACTGATATCACTGACGCCCCCGGTGATACCACACTGATATCACTGACCCCCCGGTGATACCACACCGATATCACTGCACCCTGGTGATACCACACTGATATCACTGACCCCCCGGTGATACCACACCGATATCACTGCCCCGGTGATACCACACCGATATCACCGACCCCCCGGTGATACCACACCGATATCACCGACCCCCCGGTGATACCACACTGATATCACTGCCCTCCAGTGATACCACACTGATATCACTGACCCCCCGGTGATACCACACTGATATCACTGCACCCTGGTGATACCACACTGATATCACTGACCCCCCGGTGATACCACACCGATATCACTGCACCCTGGTGATACCACACTGATATCACTGACCCCCCGGTGATACCACACCGATATCACTGCACCCTGGTGATACCACACTGATATCACTGACCCCCCGGTGATACCACACCGATATCACTGCACCCCGGTGATACCACACCGATATCACTGCACCCCGGTGATACCACACCGATATCACTGCCCCCCGGTGATACCACACTGATATCACCGACCCCCCGGTGATACCACACCGATATCACTGCCCCGGTGATACTGCACGGATATCACCGACCCCCCAGTGATACCACACGGATATCACTGCCCCCCCCGGTTGATACCACACTGATATCACCGACCCCCCGGTGATACAACACAGATATCACCGACCCCCCGGTGATACAACACAGATATCACCGACCCCCCGGTGATACAACACAGATATCACCGACCCCCCGGTGATACCACACCGATATCACCGACCCCCCCGGTGATACAACACCGATATCACCGACCCCCCCGGTGATACCACACCGATATCACCAACCCCCGGTGATACCACACCGATATCACCAACCCCCGGTGATACCACACCGATATCACTGCCCCCCCGGTGATACCACACCGATATCACTGCCCCCCGGTGATACCACACCGATATCACTGCCCCCCGGTGATACCACACCGATATCACCAACCCCCGGTGATACCACACCGATATCACCAACCCCCGGTGATACCACACCGATATCACTGCCCCCCCCGGTGATACCACACCGATATCACTGTCCCCGGTGATACCACACCGATATCACTGCCCCCCCGGTGATACCACACCGATATCACTGTCCCCGGTGATACCACACCGATATCACTGCCCCCCCGGTGATACCACACCGATATCACTGTCCCCGGTGATACCACACCGATAACACTGCCCCCCCCGGTGATACCACACCGATATCACTGCCCCCCCGGTGATACCACACCGATATCACTGCCCCCCCGGTGATACCACACCGATATCACTGCCCCCCCGGTGATACCACACCGATATCACTGCCCCCCGGTGATACCACACCGATATCACTGCCCCCCGGTGATACCACACCGATATCACTGCCCCGGTGATACCACACCGATATCACTGCCCCGGTGATACCACACCGATATCACAGCCCTGGTGATACCACACCGATATCACTGCCCCGGTGATACCACACCGATATCACCGCCTCCTGGTGATACCACACCGATATCAATGCCCCCCCGGTGATACCACACCGATATCACTGCCTCCTGGTGATACCACACCGATATCACCGCGCCCCCGGTGATACCACACCGATATCACCGCCTCCTGGTGATACCACACCGATATCACTGCCCCCCCGGTGATACCACACCGATATCACTGCCTCCTGGTGATACCACACCGATATCACCGCGCCCCCGGTGATACCACACCGATATCACCGCCTCCTGGTGATACCACACCGATATCACTGTCCCCGGTGATACCACACCGATATCACCGCCCCCCCGGTGATACCACACCGATATCACTGCCCCCCCCTGATACCACACGGATATCACCGCCTCCTGGTGATACCACACCGATATCACTGCCCCCCGGTGATACCACACCGATATCACCGCCTCCCGGTGATACCACACCGATATCACCGCCCCCCCGGTGATACCACACTGATATCACCGCCTCCTGGTGATACCACACCGATATCACTGTCCCCGGTGATACCACACCGATATCACTGCCCCCCCGGTGATACCACACCGATATCACTGCCCCCCGGTGATACCACACCGATATCACCGCCCCCCCCGGTGATACCACACCGATATCACTGCCCCCCGGTGATACCACACCGATATCACCGCCCCCCCGGTGATACCACACCGATATCACTGCCCCACCCTGATACCACACGGATATCACCGCCTCCTGGTGATACCACACCGATATCACTGCCCCCCCGGTGATACCACACCGATATCACCGCCTCCCGGTGATACCACACCGATATCACCGCCCCCCCGGTGATACCACACCGATATCACTCCCCCCCGGTGATACCACACCGGTGATACCGCACCGATATCACTGCCCCCCGGTGATACCACACCGAAATCACTTCCCCCGGTGATACCACACCGACATCACTGCCTCCCGGTGATATCACACCGATATCACCGCCCCCCGGTGATACCACACCGATATCACTGCCTCCCGGTGATACCACACCGATATCACCGCCCCCCGGTGATACCACACCGATATCACTGCCTCCCGGTGATACCACACCGATATCACTGCCCCCCCGGTGATAACACACCGATATCACTGCCCCCCCGGTGATACCACACCGATATCACTGCCTCCCGGTGATACCACACCGATATCACTGCCCCCCCGGTGATACCACACCGATATCACTGCCACCCCGGTGATACCACACCGATATCACTGCCCCCCCGGTGATACCACACCGATATCGCCGCCTCCCAGTGATACCACACCGATATCACCGCCTCCCGGTGATACCACACCGATATCGCCGCCTCCTGGTGATACCACACCGATATCACCGCCTCCCGGTGATACCACACCGATATCACCGCCTCCCGGTGATACCACACCGATATCACCGCCTCCCGGTGATACCACACCGATATCACTGCCTCCTGGTGATACCACACCGATATCACTGCCCCCCGGTGATACCACACCGATATCACTGCCCCCGGTGATACCACACCGATATCACTGCCTCCTGGTGATACCACACCGATATCACTGCCCCCCGGTGATACCACACCGATATCACTGCCCCCCGGTGATACCACACCGATATCACTCCCCCCGGTGATACCACATCGATATCACTGCCCCCCGGTGATACCACACCGATATCACTGCCCCCCGGTGATACCACACCGATATCACTGCCCCCTGGTGATACCACACCGATATCACTCCCCCCGGTGATACCACACCGATATCACTCCCCCCGGTGATACCACATCGATATCACTGCCCCCCGGTGATACCACATCGATATCACTGCCCCCCCGGTGATACCACACCGATGTCACTCCCCCCGGTGATACCACACCGATATCACTGCCCCCCCGGTGATACCACACCGATATCACTGCCCCCCCGGTGATACCACACCGATATCACTGCCCCCGGTGATACCACATCGATATCACTGCCCCCCGGTGATACCACACCGATATCACTCCCCCCGGTGATACCACACTGATATCACCACCCCCCGGTGATACCACACCGATATCACTCCCCCCGGTGATACCACACCGATATCACTGCCCCCCCGGTGATACCACACCGATATCACTGCCCCCCCGGTGATACCACACCGATATCACTGCCCCCCCGGTGATACCACACCGATATCACTGCCCCCCCGGTGATACCACACCGATATCACTGCCCCCCCGGTGATACCACACCGATATCACTCCCCCCGGTGATACCACATCGATATCACTCCCCCGGTGATACCACACCGATATCACTGCCCCCCCGGTGATACCACACCGATATCACTGCCCCCCCGGTGATACCACACCGATATCACTGCCCCCCGGTGATACCACATCGATATCACTGCCCCCCCGGTGATACCACACCGATATCACTCCCCCCGGTGATACCACACCGATATCACTGCCCCCCCGGTGATACCACACCGATATCACTGCCCCCCCGGTGATACCACACCGATATCACTGCCCCCCCGGTGATACCACACCGATATCACCGACCCCCCGGTGATACCACACCGATATCACCGACCCCCCGGTGATACCACACCGATATCACTGCCTCCAGGTTCTACACAAGGTTTCCATTGCCATGCTTCACCTGGAACTTTGCCAGAACCTTTGTAAAAATTTAAAATTGGGAGCGAATCAGGATGTTTACAACATGACATCTTTCCTGCTAAGCTTGTGATGTTATTATAAAAGATATAATTAATGTTGCGCGGGAATTCTCACTGTCCTTTTCCTCCAATGATTTATGTGATTTGACTCTAATTTGGTGTTGGATAACGAGGTCTCTCATTACTTGGGGGAGGCCCCATGGCGCAGTGGGTTAGTGTCCCTGCCTCTGAACCAGAAGCTCTGGGTTCGAGTCCCACCCCAGGACTTGATGTCCAAGGAAGGCGAGTTCATAACGCGGCCAAACAGGTTGAGAATCAGCCTGTATAATCCTTCCAAACAGACGCCAATGTCAGTGGGAGAGATTCCTGGTCAGACATGTGATGGGAAGAATGTTGGAGCCTCAACCATTGCTGTCCATAGCTTCAGACTACAACACGCATGGGAAAGTGCAGGTTACCGCGGCAACTCAGACTCCAAGCGATCTGTAACAAAACACCAATTACCCGAGACAGATTTAATCTCTTCTGTATTTGCTTGGTTCCAGTATCACAGAGCCTCATCAGAACTACACATCTCACCGATTAGTCGTGAATCTATCAAGGGCAGCATGACGGCACAATGGTTAGCACTGCTGCCTCACAGCGCCAGGGACCCGGGTTCGATTCCCGGCTCGGGTCACTGTCTGTGCGGAGTCTGCACATTCTCCTCGTGTCTCCGTGGGTTTCCTCCGGGTGCTCCGGTTTCCTCCCACAGTCCAAAGATGTGCAGGTTAGGTGGATTGGCCGTGCTAAATTGCCCCTTAGTGTCAGGGGGACTAGCTAGGGTAAATGCATGGGGTTACGGGGATAGGGCCTGGGTGGGATTGTGGTTGGTGCAGACTCGATGGGCCGAATGGCCTCCTTCTGCACTGTAGGGATTCTATGATTCCTCTGCCTCATGAATTTCAAAACTTTCGCTGCAAGGCTTGGACAGAAAGTTAGGATTCTTCTCATTGATGAATTATTATCTCTATCTTTACACTTACTGTTGTTTTTCTATCCTGTAGAACTCTAACTCTCTCTCTCTAACTATCCCATTCTTGTTATGGTTTGGAAACACATACCAATGTCCGTACCATTGCCGTAGCATCTCCTTCAGCTCTCTGGACCAAAGGCTTATGCAGCCCTCAATCTCCACCGTAAGACAGGTCCTGGGTCCATCCCAGCCGGAGCAGGGATGGAACCCTGAGCTGTTGCCACCAATCATAGAATCATAGAAACCCTACAGTGCAGAAGGAGGCCTCTCAGCGGGGGGTGCTGGAGGAGGTGGGGGGCTGCGGAAGGGGGGCTGCGGGAGGTGGGGCTGCGGGAGGTGGGGCTGCGGGAGGTGGGGCTGCGGGAGGTGGGGCTGCGGGAGGTGGGGCTGCGGGAGGTGGGCTGCGGGGGTCGGGGGGCTGCAGGAGGAGGGTGCTGGGGGGAGGTGGGGGGGCTGCGGGAGGGAGGCTGCGGGAGTGGGGGAGCTGGGGGAAGGGGGAGAGGGAGGGGGGCTGGGGGAGGGGGGCTGTGGGAGGGGAGCTGCAGGAGAGGGGTGCTGGGGGAGGAGGGGGGTTGCGGGAGTGGGGGGGCTGGGGGAAGGTGGGGGGAGCTGGGGGAGGGGAGGCTGTGGGAGGAGAGGCTGGGGGAGACAGGCTGCGGGGGGGGGGGGGGGGGCTGCAGAGGTGGGAGGGGGCTGGGGGAGGTGGGGGGCTGTGGGGGGCGCTGGGGGAGGGTGGGCTGGGGGAGGAGGGCTAGGGAGGGTGGGCTGGGGAAGGAGGGCTGGGGAGGGGGTGGGCTTGGGGGAGGGGAAGCTGGGGAGAGGGGGGGCTGGGAGAGGGGGGCTGGGGGAGGGGAAGCTGTGGGGGGGGGGTTGCGAGAGGGGGGGCTGTGGGAGTGGGGGGGGGCTGGAGGAAGATGGGGGGGTGCTGGGGGGGAGAGGCTGTGGGGGAGGGGCTGCAAGGGTGGCTGTGGGTGGGAGGGGGGCTGGGGGAGGTGGGGGGCTGTGGGGGGGGGGGGGTGCTGGGGGGGGGGGTGTGCTGGGGGAGGGTGGGCTGTGGGAGGGGGGGTGCTGGGGGAGGGTGGGCTGTGGGAAGGGAACATTCCAGAGTATTGCTGAGCTGCAATGTGAGGGTCTGTCAGGCAGGTGGTCGCGTTTCTGAGCCCTCAATCGGAATGAGAATTGGTGTCCTTCCCGTCTCCCAATTTACAGCCATTCAGGGAGTAATCTGCCTTCTTGTTTTTGCTTCCAAAGTGAATAACCTCATATTTATAAGGTGGTTAAGAAGGCATTTGGGATACTTGCCTTTATTAGCCGAGACATTGAATATAAGAGCAGGAAGGCCATGCTGGAACTGTATAAAACTGGTTAGGCCACAATTGGAGTATTGCCTACAACTCTGATCATCATGCTGTCTACTCAAGAACAGCTTCTTCCCTGCTGCTGTCACTTTTGAATGGACCTACCTTGCATTAAGTTGATCATTCTCTACACCCCTAGCTATGACTGTAACACTACATTCTGCACGCTCTCGTTTCCTTCTCTATGAACGGTATGCTTTGTCAGTATAGCATGCAAGAAACAATACTTTTCACTGTTTACTAATACATGTGACAATAATAAATCAAATAAAATCACAATAGGAAGAATGTGATTGCACTGGAGGGGGTGCAGAGGAGATTCACCAGGATGCTGCCTGGGATGGAGGGTCTGAACTGTGGGGAGAGGTTGGATAGGCTGAGGTGGTTTTGCTTTGAACAGGCGAGGTTGAGAGGGGATCTGGTAGAGGCGTATAAGATTATCAGAAGTCTCAACACCAGATTGAGGTTTATTTGGAATCACGAGCTTTCGGAGCGCTGCTCCTTCCTCAGCAAGCAGAAACTGATAGCCAAGTTCATAGAATCGTAGAAACCCTACAGTACAGAAAGAGGCCATTCGGCCCATTGAGTCTGCACTGACCACAATCCCACCCAGGCCCTACCCCCACATATTTACCCGCTAATCCCTCTAACCTACGCATCTCAGGACACGAAGGGCAATTTTTAGCATGGCCAATCAACCTAACCCGCACATCTTTGGACTGTGGGAGGAAACCGGAGCACCCGGAGGAAACCCACGCAGACACGGGGAGAATGTGCAAACTCCACACAGACAGTGACCCGAGCCGGGAATCGAACTCAGGTCCCTGGAGCTGTGAAGCAGCAGTGCTAACCACGGTGCCACCGTGCCGCCAAGTTCCGCACGCATTAGGATGGCCTCAACGTGGGTTCATGTCACACTACCGGTAACCCCCACCATTTGGCTTGAGCTTGCAAAATCCTACTAACCGCCCTGGCCTGAGACAACTGACACCTCTTTAACCTGTGATTAACCCTCTCTCCACTCGCACTGTCTGGGGCCGCATGTTCCCCTTCTGCACTGTAGGGATTCTGTGGTCCTATGGATTCAATGTCTAATGGACTCGGAGCTCTAACTCTCTTCCTGTCCAGGTGCTGCCCGACCTGCTGAGTTTATCCAGCACTTGATCTTTTTGTTTCCCCTTTGCAGCAGGCATTTTGCTTTGATCAAAGCAGCCCAGTCGCGACCACCTGGAGACCAGGCGCTGGTCTGTAACACTCCCTACCCGTGGTTAGGAACATGTGAAGTGAACGGCAGCCCCCCCCCCCCCCCCCTGTTGATAAGGGGAAGCATTCAGGGCTGTGTGTGCCGAGGGTGTCCTGGGAATGAAGTGAGATGGGTGAGTTGCAGGGCTCTGACTCTCTGCCTCTCGTCCTCTGGGGGGGAGTTAATGAGCTGTTGGTGCCTCAGGGACCCACTGGATCACCGTGTGCGCAGCGAGCTCGAGCCAATGTTGCGGACCCCAGCGGGAGCAGCCTGGAGGGTGCCAGGGATGGGAATGTATTAAAGTTGCTCTTTGCTCAAGAGCACCAAGAGGTGGCTGGATATAGCACTTGGGGCGAATGGGATCAAAGGTTATGGGGAGAAAGCAGGATTAGGCTATTGAGTTGGACGATCAGCCATGATCGTGATGAATGGCGGAGCAGGCTCGAAGGGCCGAATGGCCTCCTCCTGCTCCTATCCTCTATGTTTCTACGTTTTTATCTACCTGCCACTGCTCTGCCCTCCTGAGCAGTCTAGTTACACAGATAGAGCTCTTAGCATTTGGGGTTAGTGTACAGGGCCTCTGGAGCTCTTGTGGCGCAGTGGGTTAGTGTCCCTGCCTCTGAGTCAGAAGCTTTGGGTTCAAATCCCACCCCAGGACTTGATGTCCAAGGAAGGTGCGTTCATAACGCGGCCAAACAGGTTGAGAACCAACCAGGAAAATCCTTCCAAACACACGCCAATGTCTGGTGGGGAGGCACAGTGGTTAGCACTGCTGCCTCACAGCGCCAGGGACCTGGGTTCGATTCCCGGCTTGGGTCACCGTCTGTGTGGAGTCTCCCCGTGTCTGCATGGGATTCCTCCGGTTCCCTCCCAGAGTCCAAAGATGTGTAGGTTAGGGGGATTGGCCGTGCTAAATTGTCCTTTAGTGTCAGGGGGACGAGCTAGGGTAAATGCATGGGGTTATGGGGATGGGGCCTGGGTGGGATTGTGGCCGGTGCAGACTCGATGGGGCCAAATGGCCTCCTTCTATACTGTATAATTCTATGGGAGAGATTCCTGGTCAGATGTGATGGAAAGAACGTTGGAGCCTCGACCATCACTGTCCATAGCTCCAGACTACAACATGCATGGAAAGGCGCAGGTTGCCATGGCAACTCAAACTCCAAGTGAACTATAAAACACCACCACAGGCCTTCTTCGAACATGTCTCCCTATTCCTCTGTAATATTACCAGTTAATTGTTCTGGTTAGTTGGTCAATTTCTGCTCTATAATATCCGCATAGGGAAGACAGTGGTGTAGTGGTATTGTCACTGGACTGGCGTCCCGAGACCCAGGGTTCGAATCCCACCCAGATGGTGAAAGTTGAATTCAATAAAAATTTGGAATTACAACCTGACTGATGACCATGAAACCATTGTCGGAAAAACCCACCTGGGTCACTAATGTCCTTCAGGGAAGGAAATCTGCCGCCCTTACCCGGTCTGGCCTCCATGTGACTCCAGAGCCACAGCAATGTGGTTGGCTCTTAACTGCTCCCTGGAATGGCCGAGCGAGACACTCAGTTCAAGGGCAATGAACAAATGCTGGCTCAGCCAGTGATGCCTGCATCCCAAGGATGAATTTTAAAAAAATGATAATCTTGGTTTGTGACCCTCCCTCTTCCTCTCAAATTATAAAATCATAGAATCCCTACAGTGCAGAAGGAGGCCATTCGGCCCATCGAGTCTGCACCGACCACAATCCCACCCAGGCTCTATCCCCATAACCCCCATGCATTTACCCTAGCTAATCCCCCTGACACTAAGGGGCAATTTAGCATGACCCCAATCCACCTAACCCGCACATCTTTAGAATGTGGGAGGAAACTGGAGCACCCGGAGGAACAGACAGTGACCCAAGCTGGGAATCGAACCCGGGTCCCTGGCGCTGTGAAGCAGCGGTGCTAACCACTGTGCCACCATGCTGCCCATTAGACTCCATGCGATCTAGAAGTGTTCACTTACCATTAGAATGAGGTGGAATTAGTCAACACTCTGACACTATTTATAACCTGGACTTTGCTCTCGTGCCTTTCCTTATCTTGACAGCATTTGCACTTTTATGACTATTTCTGCACGAGCCCTGTGTCGCCGCCCCACCCTCATTGGTTTAAAGTCCTATTCAGGAGCTTGGTCCCAGCCCAGTTAAGCTCCTCCCTGTCCCGGGAACAGTGTCGGCTCCCCATCGCATTGACCCCACATATCCTGCACACACCTTCCAGTCACTTTGCTGCCTTGAATTTGGCTTCCAGCAACCCCCCCAACCTCACCCCCCCACCCCCACCTCACCCCTCTCCCACCCCCACCCCTCCCCCACCCTCCCTTCCCCCTCCCCACCGCTCCCCACCCCTCCCCTCCCCACCCCTCCCCCATCCCCCACCCCCCCAACTCAGTTCCTTCTTACGTTTCCGATCCAGACCTGACTCTTCCCCCTTCCCTCTCTGAGTGATCTCCCCCCTCCCTCTCTGAGCGATCTCCCCCCCCCTCCCTCTCTGAGCGATCTCCCCCTCCCTCTCTGAGCGATCTCCCCCCCCTCTCTGAGCGATCTCCCCCCCTCCTCTCTGAGCGATCTCCCCCCGCTCCTCTCTGAGCGATCTCACCCCCCCTTCCTCTCTGAGTGATCTCCCCCCCCCCCCCCCTCTCTGAGCGATCTCCCCCCCCTCTCTGAGCGATCTCCCCCTCCCTCTCTGAGTGATCCCCCCCCTCTCTGAACGATCTCCCCCCCCCTCTCTGAGCGATCTCCCCCCCTTCCTCTCTGAGCGATCTCCCCCCTCCCTCTCCGAGCGATCTCCCCCCCCCTCTCTGAGCGATCTCCCCCCTCCCTCTCTGAGCGATCTCCCCCCCCGAGCGATCTCTCCCCCCCGCTCTCTGAGCGATCTCCCCCCTCCCCCCCGAGCGATCTCCCCCCTTCCTCTCTGAGCGATCTCCCCCCCCCGAGCGATCTCCCCCCCCCCTCCCTCTCTGAGCGATCTCCCCCCCCCGCTCTCCGAGCGATCTCCCCCCTCCCCCCCCGAGCGATCTCCCCCCCCTCCCCTCTCTGAGCGATCTCCCCCCCACCCTCTCTGAGCGATCTCCTCCCCCCCCCACTCTCTGAGCGATCTCCCCCCCCCGAGCGATCTCTCCCCCCCGCTCTCCAAGCGATCTCCCCCCTCCCCCCCCGAGCGATCTCCCCCCCTCCCTCTCTGAGCGATCTCCCCCCCCCGCTCTCTGAGCGATCTCCCCCCCCCCCGCTCTCTGAGCGATCTCCCCCCCCCCCCCGCTCTCTGAGCGATCTCCCCCCCCCCCCCCCCTGCTCTCCGAGCGATCTCCTACCCTGGCAGGAGGTAGGCATCACGCCTTTATGGATTCTCCAATGTGACAGCAGAGGAGGCTGTTGGCCCTCGGAAAGATCAAACCCCCTCTCGCCGCGTCCATTCTGTTCTCTTACTCCTGGCCCATGGATATAAAAGTCTGAGATCACGTACCGACCGACTCAAGAACTTCTTTTGATTTGATTTATTATTGTCACATGTATTAACATACAGTGAAAAGTATTGTTTCTTGTGCGCTATACAAAGCATACTGTTCATAGAGAAAGCTTCTTCCCTGCTGCTGTCAGACTTTTGAATGGACCTACCTTATATTAAGTTGATCTTTCTCTACACCCTAGCTATGACTGTAACACTACATTCTGCACTCTCTCCTTTCCTTCTCTATGAATGGTATGCTTTGTATAGCGCGCAAGAAACAATACTTTTCACTGTATGCTAATACATGTGACAATAATAAATCAAATCAAATCAAACCTATAAATCTGGTGTTAACCTGTGAAGGTACAACCCAGGATTACCCGCATGCTAAACAATAGCAGCAGCATGTACCAGCCCAGAGTGAAGCAATCCCACAACCAACGGATCAGCCTCCCCTCACTGTATAAACCTCGTCCGATTTTCCTTGTCTTCAGCTCTGACGAAGGGTCATCCAGACTCGAAACGTTGGCTCTATTCTCTCTCCACAGACGCTGTCAGACCTGCTGAGATTTTCCAGCAGTTTCTGTTTTTGGATCAGGTTTAAACTCCGCAGTCCTTCCACATCCAGTTGTGAATGGTGGTGGACAATTAAACAACTCACTGGAGGAGGAGGCTCCACAAATATCCCCATCCTCAATGATGGAGGAGCCCAGCGCATTCTCTCTTCCACCTTCTTCCGTCGGGGAAAAAGATACAAAAGTCTGAGGTCACGTACCAACCGACTCAAGAACAGCTTCTTCCCTGCTGCCGTCAGACTTTTGAATAGACCGACCTTGCATTAAGTTGATCTTTCTCTACACCCTAGCTATGACTGTAACACTACATTCTGCACTCTCTCCTTTCCTTCCCTATGAACGGTATGCTTTGTCTGTATAGCGCGCAAAAAACAATACTTTTCACTGTATACTAATACATGTGACAATAAATCAAATCAAATCAGAAGCTGTCTCCTGCTCTGTGATGCTTTAGTCAGTGTCAGGCCTGTCCAACGTGCACCCTCTCCTTGTTAACCTCACAGGAAAGCAAATTGTACCTTTTATTGCCAGGGGACAGGGTACAAGAACAGGGAAACCTTGCTGACATTATACCAGGTTTTAGTGGGGCTACACCGGCAGGATTGCGTATGTAAGGAAGGATATTCTTGCCTTACAGGCCATTCCTTCACTGTCGCTGGGTCAAAATCCTGGCACTCCCTCCCTAACAGCACTGTGGGTGTACCTACACCACACGGACTGCAGTGGCTCAAGAAGGCAGCTCACCACCACCTTCTGCAGGCTAGTTAGAGATGGACAATAAATGTTGGCCTAGCCAGTAACACTCATATCCTGTGAATGAATGAGTACGTAAAAAAACACAAGGGAAGGTGCTCGAGATTGGCACCTGGGGTGAGGGAGTTCATAGAAATCATAGAAGTGCAAAGGAGGCCATTCGACCCATCGAGTCAGCACCGACCACAATCCCACCTAGGTTCCATTCCCGTAGCCCCACATACTCACCCTTCCAATTCCTCTAACCTACACGTCCCGGGACACTAAGGGGCAATTTTAGCACAGCCAATCCACCTAACCCGCACATCTTTGGACTGTGGGAAGAAACCGGAGCACCCGGAGGAAACCCACGCAGACACGAGGAGAATGTGCAGATTCCATACAGACAGTGACCCAAGTCGGGAATTGAACCCGGGTCCGGCGCTGTGAGGCAGCAGTGCTCACCCACTGCAAACCACCCATCAAGTTGTCCTTTGCTGGGAGGCTGAGTAAATTGGGTTGATATTCTCTGGAGTTTAGAAGAATGAGAGGTGATCTCATTGAAACAAGTGAAGATTATGAAGGGGCTTCATGGGATAGACACTGAGATTGTTTCCGCTGTGCGGAGTCTGCACGTTCTCCCTTTGTCCGCGTGGGTTTCCTCCGCTGGGGAACCAAGAACGGGAGGGGGCACAGCCTTGGGATAAGAGGTCCATTATTTAGGACTGAGATGAGGAGGAACCTCTTCACTCGAAAGGGGTTGCGAACCCACCCGAGAGAGTTGTGGGTGCTCCATCGTTGGATATATTTCAGGCTGGGCGAGACAGACTTTTGGTCTATGGAGGAATGAAGGGATTTGGGGAATGGGTTGGAAAACAGAGCTGAATCAGGAGGCCAGCCGTGATCAGATGTAATGACGGAGGTCCACTCCTGTCCCTTTTCTTATCCACTAACTTTGGGTTTGAAATCGATTGGGAGTGTTGGGGGACGAGATCAGAAACCCCGAGGTATATTATGAAGTTAGACTAGACCCTGACTAGTTGCTATGTTGGCATTAGTGTGGGGGTAAGATGTTTCACTCCAGGTATGATTCTATTGACACACTAGGGAGCTTTTATCAAAACAAACTTTATTTACCAACACAGTTTAATTATAAATATAATTAGCTTCTCATTTACTAATTGAACAATACTTAAATATGCTACTTGGGCGGCACAGTGGTTAGCACTGCTGCCTCACAGCGCCAGGGACCCGGGTTCGATTCCAGCCTCAGGTCACTGTCTGTGTGGTGTGTGCACATTCTCCCCGTGTCTGTGTGGGTTTCCTCCGGGTGCTCCGGTTTCCTCCCACAGTCCAAAGATGTGTCGGTTAGGTTGATTGGCCTAGTAAATTGTCCCTTAGCATCAGGCGGACTAGCTAGGGTAAATACGTGGGGTTAGTGGATAGGGCCTGGGTGGGATTGTGGTCGGTGCAGACTTGATGGGCCGAATGGCCTCATTTTCACAGTAGGATTCTATGAATTATATATAGGGGCGGCGCCAGGAACCCGGGTTTAATTTCCAGCTTGGGTGTCTGCTCACCCCTCCAATCCCCCTGACCTACACATCTTGGGTCACTAAGGGGCAATTCAGCATCATTAAACTCCACACAGACAGTGACCCGAGTCAGGAATCGAACCCCGGTCTCTGGCGCTGTGAGGCAGCAGTGTTAGCCACTGTGCCACTATGATTTGAGGGGCTGAATGGCTCTCTCCTATTCCTGCATCTGTTATACACTTCCACTTTGAGAGAGAGAAAAGGGGGGGGTTACTCTAGCCCAACTCTTATCAACTGGATTTACAGGTGATCCGAGAGCAGGCAGCCTGAACTGCTCCCAGCTCAGGAACAGCACGGAGCACAAGGTGGCGAAATGACCTCCCGGAATGGGTGGTTTGTGGCGTCAGTGGATGGAACTCCATTTCAGAGGGCATTTGCTGTGGCTCTGGAGTCACATGTAGGCCAGACCGGGTAAGGACGGCAGATTTCCTTCCCTAAAGGGACATTAGCGACCCAGATGGGTTTTTCCAACAATCAATGATAATCCAATCAATGATGGTTTGTGGTCACCATTACGAAGATAAACTAGGCACGGTGGCACAGTGGTTAGCACTGCTGCCTCACAGCGCCAGAGACCCGGGTTCGATTCCCGGCTTGGGTCACTGTCTGTGTGGAGTCTGCACATTCTCCCCGTGTCTGCGTGGGTTTCCTCCAGTTTCCTCCCACAGTCTGAAAGACGTGCTGGTTAGGGTGCATTGGCCGTGCTGAATTCTCCCTCAGTGTACCCGAACAGGCGCCGGAGTGTGGCGACTAGGGGATTTTCACAGTAACTTCATTGCAGTGTTAATGTAAGCCTTACTTGTGACACTAATAAATAAACTTTACTTTATCGGGCCCAGGGGACTGGTCAGCCTTTAGTTCCATGAGTTTTCCTAGTGCACCATCTCGGGTGACCATGATAACTTTTAATTTCTTCCTCCAATCTGTACCCGCCCTCCCTCACCACCACCGCAGCCCCCCCCAAGCTTTTCTACTACTTTTGGGATGTTTTTAGTGTCTTCCACTGTGAAGATCGATACAAAATACTTGCCATTCCCTTGTTTCCATTTAATTCCCCAGTCTCACTCTGAAGAGATCAAAACTCTAGCCATTCTTTCCTTTTTATACACTTTGCTGTCTGCTTTTATATTTCTTGCTAGTTTTCTCTCATATTCCAACTCCTTTATTTTTTTCTAGCCATCTTTTGTCACTTTCTAAGATTTGTTTAACATTTTTTAAAGTTTATTTATTAGTCACAAGTAAGGCTTACATTAACACTGCAATGAAGTTACTGTGAAAATCCCCTAGTCGCCACACTCTGGCGCCTAGTTCAGGTAACACTGAGGGAGAATTTAGCACGGCCAATGCATCCTAACCAGCACGTCTTTCAGACTGTGGCAGGAAACCGGAGCACCCGGAGGAAACCCACGCAGACACGGGGAGAACGTGCAGACTCCACACAGACAGTGACCCAAGCCAGGAATTGAACCCAGGTCCCTGGCACTGTGAGGCAGCAGTGCTAACCACTGTGCCACTGAGCCCAATGCACTAGGATTTCACTAACATTTCAGCTTTTGTACATCATCATCATCATTCTCTTCACCCACAGGTCAGAGATGAGGAGAGAAATACTTCACTCTCAGAGGGTCGTGAGTCTCTGGAATGTTCTTCCTCCACTCCCAGCTCCTATCCCCCACTCTGCCACTTTCCCCACTCCCTGTCCCTTCACCCCCTTCCCCACCCGTTTCCCCCCACTCTGCCCCTTTTTCCCACCCCTTTCCTCACTCTGCTGCTCTCCCCCACTTCCGGCCTCCTTCCCCCCACTTTCTAAGCCTTTCTCTTATTGCCCGTCACTTTCTCCCACTTTCTGTCCTTTTCCCCCCCAATCGCCACACCTTCCTCTACTCCCGCTTTCTCCCCATCCCACCCCTTTCCCCCACTCCACGACCATTTCCCCACAGCGCCTTTCTGTCCCCGCACTCCTTTCCCGCACTCTGCCACTTTCCCCCCCCACTTCCCCCACACCCTGTCCCTTCCTGGATGGATTCTTGATTGACAGGGGGGGGGGGGTGAAAGGTTATCGGGGGGGTGGGCGGGAATGTGGGGTTGAGGTTACAATCAGATCAGCCATGATCTTATTGAATGGGGGAGCAGGCTCGAGGGGCCGAATGGTCTACCCCTGCTCCGAATTTGGATGTGTGTATGACTGCGTGTACATAATTCCCAGCTTCTGTTAGCACGTAGCAATTAGAGGCATGAAAGATATCCATTTATATAGCACCTTTTAGCCCCGCAAGATGTCCCGGTGTGTTTTACAACCAGTGAGGTGTTTTTGAAGTGCAGTAGTTGTTGTAAATGAGGAAACACGGCAGCCAATTTGTACACAGCAAGCTCCCACGAGCAGTAATGCAATAACAACTGGACAATGTGTTTCTGCTATATTTATCGAGGGATAAAATATCGACAGGGACAACGTGGGTGACTCTTCCTTGGGCGCGATCTTACCGGCCGTTTATGCCACAGTCCCGCTGCAGCAAAATCGCAGAATTTGGTGGCATGATGGGCAGTAACGTAGACTTGAATTTTGGGGATTGGCTGACTGGGAACATAGGAGCAGAATTAGGCCACTCGGCCCATCGAGTCTGCTCTGCCATTCAATCATGGCTGATATTTTCCTCATCCCCATTCTCCTGCCTTTTCCCCATAACCCCTGATCCCCTCATTAATCAAGAACCTTTCTATCTCTGTCTTAGAGGATAGAGGATTGGCTGACTGGCAGGAGGCAGAGAGTGGGGATAAAGGGGTCTTTTTCAGGATGGCAGCCGGTGACTAGTGGTGTGCCTCAGGGGTCGGTGCTGGGACCACAGCTTTTCACAATATACATTAACGATTTGGAGGAAGGAACTGAAGACACTGTTGCTAAGTTTGCAGATGTTACAAAGATATGTAGAGGGACAGGTAGTATTGAGGAAGCAGGGGGGCTGCAGAAGGACTTGGACAGGTTAGGAGAGTGGGCAAAGAAGTGGCAGATGGAATACAATGTGGAAAAGTGTGAGGTTATGCACTTGGGAAGGAGGAATGGAGGCATAGACTGTTTTCTAAATGGGGAAATGCTTAGGAAATCAGAAACACAAAGGGACTTGGGAATCATTGTTCAAGATTCTCTTAAGGTTAATGTGCAGGTTCAGTCGGCAGTTAGGAAGGCAAATGCAATGTTAGCATTCATGTCGAGAGGGCTAGAATACAAGAACAGGGATGTACTTCTGAGGCTGTATAAGGCTCTGGTCAGACCCCATTGGAGTATTGTGAGCAGTTTTGGACCCCGTATCTAAGGAAAGATGTGCTGGCCTTGGAAAGGGTCCAGAGGAGGTTCACAAGAATGATCCCTGGAATGAAGAGCTTGTCATATGAGGAATGGTTGAGGACTCTGGGTCTGTACTCGTTGGAGTTTAGAAGGATGAGGGGGGATCTTATTGAAACTTACAGGATACTGTGAGGCCTGGATAGAGTGGACGTGGAGAGGATGTTTCCACTAGTAGGAAAAACTAGAACCAGAGGGCACAACCTCAGGCTAAAGGGACAATCCTTTAAAACAGAGATGAGGAGGAATTTCTTCAGCCAGAGGGTGGTGAATCTGTGGAACTCTTTGCCGCAGAAGGCTGTGGAGGCCAGGTCATTGAGTGTCTTTAAGACAGAGATAGATAGGTTCTTGATTAATAAGGGGATCAGGGGTTATGGGGAAAAGGCAGGAGAATGGGGATGAGAAAAATATCAGCCATGATTGAATGGCAGAGCAGACTCGATGGGCCGAGTGGCCTAATTCTGCTCCGATGTCTTATGGTCTAACATTCCAGCCTCTGTCTCCAGAAAAAACGGTCATGGGGTCTTACGGGTCCACCTGAAAGGGCAGATGAGGCTTTCATTCAGCATCTGATGCAAAGGACAGTACCTCTGGCACTGCAGCACTCCCTCAGCACAGCTCCGAAGATCACCTGTTCAGGTCTCTAGAATGGAGCCTGAACCCACAATGCTCCGACTAATTTGACAAGGAAGTATACTGTGAAAGGTCTGACACTGGGAAGCTCCGAAGAACAAAGGGACCTTGGAGTGTTTGTCCATAGATCTCTGAAGGTGGAAAGGCAGGTTAATAGGGTGGTGAAAAAGGCATATTGCACACTCGCCTTTATCAATCGAGGTATAGATTACAATAGATTACGTATACACAGGATCTGCTCAGATGAGGAGGATCGCAACAGACACCTCCAGACGCTGAAAGATGCACTCATAAGAACAGGATATGGCGCTCGACTCATCGATCGACAGTTCCGACGCGCCACAGCGAAAAACCGCACCGACCTCCTCAGAAGACAAACACGGGACACAACGGACAGAGTACCCTTCGTCGTCCAGTACTTCCCCGGAGCGAAGAAGCTACAACATCTTCTCCGGAGCCTTCAACGTGTCATTGATGGAGATGAACATCTCGCCAAGGCCATCTCCACATCTTGCCTTCAAACAACCGCACAACCTCAAACAGACCATTGTCCGCAGCAAATTACCCAGCCTTCAGGAGAACAGTGACCACGGCACCACACAACCCTGCCACAGCAACCTCTGCAAGACGTGCCGGATCATCGACACAGATGCCATCATCTCACGTGAGAACACCACCCACCAGGTACACGGTACCTACTCTTGCAACTCGGCCAATGTTGTCTACCTGATACGCTGCAGGAAAGGATGTCCCGAGGCATGGTACATTGGGGAGACCATGCAGATGCTACGACAACGGATGAATGAACACCGCTCGACAATCACCAGGCAAGAGTGTTCTCTTCCTGTTGGGGAAACACTTCAGCGGTCACGGGCATTCGGCCTCTGACCTTCGGGTAAGCGTTCTCCAAGGAGGCCTTCACGACACACGACAACGCAGAGTCGCTGAGCAGAGACTGATAGCCAAGTTAGGGGCGACACGGTAGCACAGTGGTTAGCACTGCTGCTTCACAGCTCCAGGGTCCCGGGTTCGATTCCCGGCTCGGGTCACTGTCTGTGTGGAGTTTGCACATTCTCCTCGTGTCTGCGTGGGTTTCCTCCGGGTGCTCCGGTTTCCTCCCACAGTCCAAAGATGTGTGGGTTAGGTTGATTGGCCAGGTTAAAATTGCCCCTTAGAGTTCTGAGATGCGTAGGTTAGTGGGATTAGCGGGTAAATATGTGGGGGTAGGGCCTGGGTGGGATTGTGGTCGGTGCAGACTCGATGGGCTGAATGGCCTCCTTCTGCACTGTAGGGTTTCTATGATTTCTATGAAGTTCCGCACACATGAGGACGGCCTCAACCGGGATCTTGGGTTCATGTCACACTATCTGTAACCCCCCACGACTTGCCTGGGCTTGCAAAATCTCTCTAACTGTCCTGTCTGGAGACAATACACATCTCTTTAACCTGTGCTTAACTCTCTCTCCACTCACATTGTCTGTACCTTTAAGACTTGATTACCTGTAAAGACTCGCATTCCAACCATTATTCTGTAAATTGAGTTTGTGTCTTTATATGCCCTGTTTGTGAGCAGAACTCCCACTCACCTGACGAAGGGGCAGCGACCCGAAAGCTAGTGGCTTTTGCTACCAAATAAATCTGTTGGACTTTAACCTGGCGTTGTGAGACTTCTTACATAGATTACAAAAGCAGAGAGGTCATGATGGAGTTGTATAAGAACTTTGGTGAGGCCACAGTTGGAGCACTGTGTGCAGTTCTGGTCACCACATTATAGGAAGAATATGATTACACTGGAGGGGGTGCAGAGGAGATTCACCGGGATGCTGCGTGGGATGGAGCATTTAAGTTATGAAGAGAGGTTGGATAGGCTTGCGTTTTTTTCTCTGGAGCAGAGAAGACTGAGGGGCGACCAGATCGAGGTGTTCAAGATTATGAGGGACATGGACAGGGTGGATAGGGAGCAGCTGTTCCCCTGAGTTGAAGGGTCAGTTACGAGGGGACACAAGTTAAAAGTGAGGGGTGGGAGGTTTAGGGGGGGGAGGTTTAGGGGGGATTTGAGGAAACAATTTTTTTCCCCAGAGGGTGGTGAGGGTCTGGAATGCGCTGCCTGGGAGGGTGGTGGAGGTGGGATGCCTCACATCCTTTTAAAAGTACCTGGATGAGCATTTGGCGCATCATAACATTCAGGGCGATTGGCCAATTGCTGGCAAGTGGGATTAGGTGGGCAGGTCAGGGTCTTTCATGCGTCAGTGCAGACTCGATGGGCCGAAGGGCCTCTTCTGCATTGTAGGATTCTGTGAGTGGCCCAGTCCTCCACAGCTGGCAAGAAAACTCCTACTCCCAAAGTCAGCAAGGAGTGGGCCTCAAACTTGGAACTTGCTCTTCTGACTGGGTTACACGGTGCATTTGCTAAACAGTATCTCCAGGGCACTGACAGATCAAACTTTTGATGCTCACTTCACTGGAAGGGACCAAAGTATGATCATAGAATCATAGAGTCCTACAGTGCAGAAGGAGGCCATTCAGCCCATCGGGTCTGCACCGACCACAATCCCACCCAGACCCTATCCCCATAACACCAATGCATTTACCCTAGCTAGTCCCACGACACTAAGGGGCAATTTAGCATGGCCCCAGGGATCAGGAACTTTCAGTTACGTGGATAAGATTGAGGAGGTTTTCCTTGGAGGAGAGAAGACTGAGAGGGGATTTGATCGAGGTGTTCAAAACCATGAGGGATGTGGACAGCGAGAAACTGCTCCCATTCGTGGAAGGTTCAAGAACGAGAGGGGCACTGATTAAGGTAATCGGTAAAAGAAGCAATGGAAACACGAGGAGAAACTCTCTCACCCAGCGAGTGGTTAGGATCTGGAATGTACTGTCTGAGAGTGTGGTGGAGACAGATTCACACAGCGAGTGGTTAGGATCTGGAATGTACTGTCTGAGAGTGTGGTGGAGACAGATTCACACAGCGAGTGGTTAGGATCTAGAATGCACTGTCTGAGAGTGTGGTGGAGACAGGTTCACACAGCGAGTGGTTAGGATCTGGAATGTACTGTCTGAGAGTGTGGTGGAGACAGATTCACACAGCGAGTGGTTAGGATCTGGAATGCACTGTCTGAGAGTGTGGTGGAGACAGGGTGAATCGAGACATTCAAAAGGGAGTTAGACTGTTACCGGAAAAGGAAGAGTGTGCAGAGTTCCGGGGAGAAGATGGGGGAGTGGCACCAAGTTCAATGGAGAGTGGGTGCAGACAGAATGGGCCAAATGGCCTCCTTCTGCATTGTAACAATTCCGAGATCCACCGTTGATTCAAGAAAAAGACAGAAGGAAACACGAACAGATATCAAACAAGATGTGCTTTATTGTCATGATTAATATTCATTACAGTGATTAACCCCTTACAGATTAACAAAGAATTGTAAATATTAACAATGTGCAGAGCAGCTACCCCCTCCAACACAATTACAGTTGTAAGCCCATTGGTCTCCATTCAGTTCTGCGCCGGCTCTTCCATGACAAATACATTGTACATTTGTGTGTGTGTCCCCACCCGCCCCGCCCTGCCCCGGTCCCCAGGAGATTAGGGGCTATTTGTACTTGGTAAGGTGATTGTTGCCACATAGTTGACACCGATACGGGTCTCTCACCGATGCGTTACAGTCACGCTGTGCGGTAAAGCTACGGGATTCGGTCAGTGAATCTTCACCACAGCATTGCCCACTCACGGTCTGGCAAATCCAGCGGAGTTGCGCAGAGTCGGTCAGCGTGTGAAAGAGAAAGAGGCGTCAGAGCCGCTCCCACACTCCACATCAACAGGGCTGGCGATGGACACACGATTCATGCTGAATAGTCTCCGTCAGTGCCCTGGTGAGGAGGGAAGGCTTAGGGAGGATTTAATCGGGGCGTCCAAATGGAGAGGAGGAGGAGAAACAGTTTCCACCAGTGACCAGAGGCGTCAGATTTAAGCTGCACGATTCTATACGGTGCGTCAGGGCGGCACGGTAGCACAGTGGTTAGCACTGCTGCTTCACAGCTCCGGGGTCCCGGGTTCGATTCCCGGGTTCGATTCCCGGCTCGGGTCACTGTCTGTGCGGAGTTTGCACATTCTCCTCGTGTCTGCGTGGGTTTCCTCCGGGTGCTCCGGTTTCCTCCCACAGTCCAAAGATGTGCGGGTTAGGTTGATTGGCCAGGTTAAAAATTGCCCCTTAGAGTCCTGAGATGCGTAGGTTGGAGGGATTAGCAGGTAAATATGTGGGGGTAGGGCCTGGGTGGGATTGTGGTCGGTGCAGACTTGATGGGCCGAATGGCCTCCTTCTGCACTGTAGGGTTTCTATGATTTCTATGATTTCTATGTCAGTCACCTGGGCAACTGCTGCCAGCGGGTCTGGGGGGGCGGGGAATTTAGCAGGCCAATCAACCTAACCCACACATCTTTGGAGTGTGGGAAGAAACCGGAGCACTTGGAAGAAACCCACGCAGACACGGGGAGAAGGTGCAAATTCCACACAGACAGTGACCCAAGCCGGGAATCTGACCCAGG